>NW_027397066.1:106009891-106186021 GCF_003265705.2 Callorhinus ursinus
TGTTAAAAAAAAAAAAAAAGAAGGTAGTAGGAAGGGAAAAATGAAGGGGGGAAATTGGAGGGGGAGACGAACCATGAGAGACTATGGACTCTGAGAAACAAACTGAGGGTTCTAGAGGGAAGGGGGCTGGGGGGATGTGTTAACCCGATGATGGGTATTAAGGAGGGCAAGTATTGAAAGGAGCACTGGGTGTTACACGCAAACAATGAATCATGGAACACTACATCAAAAACTAATGATGTAATGTATGATGACTAACATAACATAATAAAATAAAATTTTTAAAAAATGTAAACTATAGGACTATCTAATGAGTTATATTTACACTTCATGGCACATCATGTCAAACCCTGGTGTAATGAATAGGTCAAGTGCTTTTAAGCTCATTTTGTATATTTTGTTAAAAAGATATTATGAAATCCTGAAGAAACTATTTAACTGAGAGTTGTGTGTTATATGCAAACAATGAATCATGGAACACTACATCAAAAACTAATGATGTAATGTATGGTGACTAACATAACATGATAAAAAATACATATAAATAAATAAATAAATTGAGGTTTCCTCACTGCCTTGCCATTGACCTGCTGTTAAGACCTTGAGCAAGTCACTTACCCTCTCTGAACCTCAGTTCTTCACCTAATAAACTGAGGAAGTTCAGAATAGATGATTCCATATAACCAAGAGTATACTTAAAGTCTGAAATATGACTATTAAGAGTTATTGAATTTATAGACTTACTTTTTAAAAATATATTGATAGCAATAGTATACTGAAGACCTTGAGAATGATAATGTTCCAATACAAAATATGATCTCCTTTGTAACAATTTCTTTTACAATATGGTTTCCAGAGCTGTTGAAAAACAGTCATTGAAATCACCCCATATTAGTAAGAAAATGATGGAAAAAATATTTTATTTCTGGTTGTGCTATGAATGAGAGTACAACATTTCCTTAAAAGAAGATTTTTAGAATAATTGATAATTGAAGTACACATCTTTAAAAGTATGCCAACTTTTTGAGTAGTCTGTAATTTCAGGCAATTTCATTATTCTAAAACTGTACTAAATACTGAGGATAAGTCAGTAGGAAGTTCATGGATAGATTGGAAAGTTAACCCTAATTCAACTAATATTTGTTGAACACCTTCTATAAGTCAAGCTCAGTTTTGGACACTGTATGAAAAGATAAAATTTTATGGGAAAGATATTCCTCTGTCCTCAAGTACAGAATATAAAATATAAAATAACTATAACATAAGGCAGGTCATAAAACCTGGAGAAAACATGAGCTAAATGTATAATTAGAAAAAAGGAGTGTCACAGCCAAACAATAGCGAGGGGTCTTAATAAAGGATTTTATGTGTGGATGCATCTTGAAGATTAATAGAATTCTGGCAGATGGAAATGGACAGGGTATTCCTAGTAAATGGAACAGAAGGAGAAAATGTGCAGAGTGAGAAAATGTAGTATAATCTTAGAAAAAAAGCACGTTGGATAGGTTTAGATAAAGTATAGAGAATGGAATAAGAACTCATGAGAGGTTACATGGGGCAGGTAAGTTATAAAGGGCTCTAAATACGAGGCTGAAGAACATGTACTCAATATGAAATATGTTGCTGGGTCACTAAAGATTTTGGTTGGGGGATAACAACCAGGCTGAGGGTGAGGTAAATTCATGGTAATGTTAGTAGCTTAAGGAGAAGAGAAAGTATTGGGGCCATCAAATATCAATGGAAGCAATTAGACATGGACCATGGGATTGCTGGTATGCTTAGAGTTAAGTTTCTTGCACTTTTTCAAGGTGCCAAATGCTCTCAAAGGATTCTGTCGGAGAAGCTGCCCTGTTGGTCTCATGCTGTTGCCCTAAATGCCTCATTTTCTGTGGTAGTTATCAAAAGTAGGCATTGCCCATCATATTATCAAGATTAAAGGGAAAAAAAATAGTTCCAAATATGCCTCACTTCCAAAGTAGAAACAGCACTCCTCCCCACCCCCCATGAATAAATAAAAACTTAAAAGATTAAGTTGTATTCTGTATGCCCAGAAATCCTCCAGTGCTTTCATTTGCAAAACAAAAGATCATATTGTGCTAAGAGAAGCTGTCTACAATTTGTTTCTCAACCTTCTTTTAAATCTATTGCCCCTTTCTGATAAACCTAAAAATATCTGACCCTTTTTAAATGTTACTTGAGATTTCAATGTAAAATAATGATTAAGAAGGCATCAAAGCAGTTCTTCACCATCTTTCCTTCTTCCTGGTTGCCAGAGCCATGAAGGTCGAGCTGTGCAGTTTGAGCGGATACAACATCTACCCCAGATAGACCTTGGGGTAGGCCAAGATCGGGCCCAACACCAGGACTGACAGGAAGGTTTCCCAATTTCTTAATGCAAAATGCCAGTTGGCATTCCTTTCTAAGAGGATTCCTCAGCAGATAAACTGGACTATCCTCTACAGAAGAAAACACAAAAAGGACAGTCAGAGGAAAGCCAAAAGACAAAAACCTGCTGTGCAGTCAAACTCCAGAAGGCCATCATTGGTGCCATCTCTTGCTGATAGAATGGCCAAGAGGAATCAGAAACCTGAAGTTAGGAAAGCTCAACAAGAACAAGCCATCAGGGATGCCAAGGAAGTTAAAGAGGCTAAGCAAGGATTTTTAGACAGCAATGGCTGGCTGTTTCAAAGTTTCCCATGAAGGCAGCAGCTAAGCGAGAGACTGTGAAGCCCATGAAGGTTTCTGCATCCTGAATTGGTGGAAAACTAAGTTGGCAGATCAGATCTTTATATAAACATCTATTTAAAAAATGAATACATCAAAGTAGAATTGATAAATTCAATAAATTCACTGGATACAAAATCAATGTACAGAAATCTGTTGCATTTTTCTACACCAATAATGAATCAGCAGAAAAAGAAATTAAAAAAAAAATCCCATTTAAAATTGCACCAAAAATAAGATAGCTAGGAATAAACCTAACCAAAGAGGTGAAAGACCTATCCTCTGAAAACTATAAAACACAGATGAAAGAAAGAGAAGATGACACAAAGAAATGGGAAGACGTTCCATAAAACAAATATCGTTAAAATGGCTATACAACCCAAAGCAATCTACTCTTTTAATACAATCCCTATCAATACACCAACAGCATTTTTCATAGAGCTAGAACAAACAATCCTAAAATTTCTATGGAACCACAAAAGACTCTGAATAGCCAAAGAAATCTTGAAAAGGAAAAGCAAAGTGGGAGACATCACAATTCCAGACTTCAAGTTATACTACAAAACTGTAGTAATCAAAATAGTATGGTATTGGCACAAAAATAGACACCTATACCAATTGAACAGAATAGATAATCCAGAAATAAACCCACAAGGGTATGGTCAACTAATCTTCGACAAAACAGCAAAGAACATCCAATGGGAAAAAGACCGTCTCTTCAACAAATGGTGTTGGGAAAACTGGACAGCAACAGGCAAAGGAATGAAACTAGACCACTTTCTTATACCATACATGAAAATAAATTCAAAATGGATGAAAGATCTACATGTGAGATCTGAAACCATAAAAATCCTAGAAGAAAACCACAGGCAGTAACTTCTCTGACATCGGCCATAGCAACTTTTTTCTAGATAGGTCCCCTGAGGCAAGGGAAACAAAAGCAAAAATGAACTACTGGGACTACATCACCGTAAAAACCTTCTGCACAGTGAAGGAAAACCATCAACAAAACTGAAAGGCAACCTGGGCACCTGGGAGGTTAAGCGTCTGCCTTCAGCTCAGGTCATGATCCCAGGGCTCTGGGATTGAGTCCTGCATCGAGCTCCCTGCTTGGCAGAGCCTGCTTCTCCCTGTGCCCCTCCCCCCTGCCCTACAGTTGCTTGTGCTCTCACTCTCTCTCAAATAAATAAATAAAATTTAAAAAAAATAAACAACTAAAAGGCAACCTATGGAATGGGAGAAGATATTTGCAAGTGACATATCTGATAAAGGGTTAGTATCCAAATTATATAAAGAACTTATACAATTCAACACCCAAAAATCAAATAATCCAACTAAAAAATGGGCAAAAGACATGAATATACATTTCATGTCTGGAAAACATACAGATGGCCAACAGACACATGAAAAGATGCTCAGCATCACTGATCATCAGGAAAATGCAAATCAAATGAGATATCACCTCATACCTGTCAGAATGGCTAAAATCAACAACACAAGAAACAATAGGTGTTGGAGAAGATGTGGAGAAAAAGGAAGTCTTTTGCACTGTTGGTGGGAATGCAAACTGGAGCAGTCACCCTGGAGAACTGTATGGAAGTTCCTCAAAAAGTTAAAAATAGAACTACCCTATGATCCAGCATCACACTACTGGATATTTACCCAAAGAATACAAAAATACTAATTCAGGGGGTTCATGCACCCCTACGCTTATAGCAGCATTACCTACAATAGCCAAATTATGGAAACAGCCCTAGTATCCATCAATTGATGACTGGATAAAGAAAATACGGTACATACATATACCTTGGAATGTTATTCAGCCATAAAAAGAATTAAATCTTGCCATTTGTAACAATGTGGATGGAGCTAGAGAATATAATGCTAAGTGAAATAAGTCAAGAGAATCAGAGAAAGAGAGAAATCAGAGAAAGTGAAATAAGTCAAGAGAAATCAGAGAAAGACAAATACCATATAATTTCACTCATATGTGGAATTTTTAAGAAACAGAACAAATGAGCAAAGCGGGGGCGGGGGGAAGAGAGAGAGAGAAACCAAGAAACAGACTCAACTATACAGAACAAACTGATGGTCACCAGAGGGGAGATGGGTGGGGAGATGGGTGAAATAGTTTATGGGAACTAAGGAGGGCACTTGTCTTGATGAGCCTGGGTGATTAACATAAAAACTTAAAAACAAAAGAACACATCAAAGTAATTACACAATTAAATACGCTTTTTAAAACTAAACATGCTCTTCTGGATTCTCATGTCACCACCAGCTACTTCCCAGAATACACCTCACCCACCTCCCACACCAGACACATCTACAATATTTGAACAAAAACACTGATTCTAAAACAGAGCCATTCTTTACAAAAACAGTGAGTGCTTTGCTCTCTCAGACCTAATTCCACATACAAAGGAAGGCAAATTTATCAGTTAAACTTTCTAATTATCTACACTAAAGAGAGTAACTAAATGCAGAAAGAAAAGAATAACAGTGAATAATCCAAAAGGCATATTTCTTACTTTGGAATGCTAACTAATTTACTTTTCCAATTATGTTTAACTTAATCTATTATTGCATTTCCTAATCCCACACTGATTTATAATATAGGAGACAGATCGGAAACAGTGCTGATTGGGAGAAGCCAGTGGAAGTTCCAAAACATGTTGAAATAATCCATAAAACAGATAACTTATATACAGAAATTTGAGAACCATGATATTGTAAGGTCAGTGACTTAAAAGATGGAAATATTCCTGTCATTTTTTTTTCCTCATCTTTTAGGTTGGTAGTATTGCAAGACAATTGAAAATTTCGCTTTTCTATAATTCTATAATTTCCCCTAACTTGACATAATTTCCCCCTTTCTTTCTTTTATCTTTCCCTTGTCTTCTGCCTTCTCACCTACCTAGAAACTATCCATCAACTAGATGGTCATTTCTCAGGAAAGCAGTGAAGCAAAAAGGGAGGAAAGAAGTCATAAAATGAGCTGTCATCCCCATTTTTTACAGATAAAAACATTGAGCTGATAAATATCAAAGTCAGAATTCAAACCCCAAAGTGACAACTATTTGCAGTTAAACAGCACATTCTACTTTTTTTATTTAAGATTTATTTATTTATTGTAGAGAGAGAGAGCACACGCACAAGCGGGAGGAGTAGAGGGAGAAGGAGAGAATCTGAAACAGACTCTGCCCAGAGCGTGGATCCCGATGACACGGAACTCAATCTCAGGGCCCTGAGATCAGGACCTGAGCCGAAACCAAGAGTCAGATGCTTAACTGACTGTGCCACCCAGGCACCCCAGCACGTTATACTTTTAAAAGAACTTTCTACATATTATTTCAATTTATTTAACTTTGATTAGACCCTTCCTTGATCTGAAAAATGGATTTCTAAAGGCAAGGGTGAGACATGTTAAGATTCATGTTTATGGTTTGTCTCCCTCTCTGATTTAATCTGAGCTGGAGGAGAGGTGGGGGGGATGGGGTAATTAGGTGATGGGTGTTAAGGGGGGCACTTGATGTAATGAGCACTGGGTGTTATATGCAACTGATGAATCACTAAACTCTACCTCTGAAACTAAAAAAAAAAAAAAAGGATTCATGTTTATGACACACTCGGATTCAAAAAAATTTTTCACATATAAATATAAAAATCATGGGTAAAAATGCTAAGAAATGTTTCCTTGGATTTTTGTTAAGCCACAAAGTTTTATAATTACCTGTATACAAAATTGTTAGTCTGACTTTACATTTTGTGGTCTAAAATCAAGAAAATATATATTTAACCGTACGACCAGTCTGAAAGAAATTGAGGCTGAAAGAAATCACTGCTTTTTTCAGTTATCTCATAGCAAAAGTTTGTGAGAATTTGTACGTAGTCTCAAATTATTTGATCACAGTTTGCTGTAGCATTAACACACTATTTTGAGAATTATGATACCCAACACAATGCCTTGTGAATAAAGAATGTGCCCAATAAAATAGTTGCATTCATAAATGAACAAGTTAATAGTATAAGGTGCCAGAGAATAAGAAAGTAAAATAAGAAAGATTTAGACTGGAAATAAAGTGGGGCAACTTCAGTGATACTTTATAATAAAATAGCAATTGAAGAATGCATAAATTCATTTAACTCATTGATGTTACTTCTACATCACAATTTATTTTTATATTTTTAAAGTCCATGTGCATTTAAATAAAGGTAGGTCTAAAGTTATGTCAGGTTTGTTTTTCTATGCTAGAAATTCTGAAAACTTGATATTTTGTATTATTTGTTCATATATTTCAAGAGAGATTGTCACATTAAAAATTATTTAAGGATTTGTTTCCATTATAATCTCAGTATATACTGGGTATTCCTGTGCTCTTTTGCCCACTCATCCATTTTTTATTTTTGCTTTCATTTGTTTGTTTGTTTGTTTAGTTTTCAGTGATATGCTGCCTTTTTTTGGTAAACTCCTGGCTTTGCTAATTTTATATAAATCTAAACTGTTAAAATACAAATCCATTAACCAACATTTTTACATTTTCTAACACATATTATCTTTAAATTGCTCTGCCAGTAATTACTATCAATTTTCCCTATGCTGACATATTTTAGAATATGAAAATTTTCATACTTTATTTCTCAAGCATATGAACAAATTGCCTTGAAAAGTATAAAACTAAAGCATACAAATGTCTTTGAACAGAGCAATGAATGCCCCCTAGTGTTCCTTGTTAGGATATCAGTTTTAATAACATAAATTGAATATGTAAATGACATTTTCATAACTACTTAAAAAGTAAGCTCATAAACAATAGAATTTGAATGTGTATAATGTTTTAAATTTCACCAAAATTGGAGTAGCAAGACATTTAGTTAAATGTCTCGAGTAAATAATAGCTATCATAATGTATACACAAAAGTGATAGAAATCGGAGCTGTTGGGAGAGTTTTTCAGATACGGGGCAGCTGACACTCCTGAAATACGATCCTGCCTTTCTAGCTAACACCAAACCAAACTCATTGGAATCATTCTTAAAACAGCAACATACAAGGGCATCTGCGTGGCTCAGTCCTTACGCGTCTGCCTTCAGCTCAGGTCATGATCCCAGGATCCCGGGATCGAGCTCCACATCGGGCTCCCCGCTCAGCGGGAAGCCTGCTTCTCTCTCTCCCACTCCCCCTGCTTGTGCTCTCTCTCTCTCTCTGTCAAATAAATAAAATCTTTTTTAAAAAAAACAGCAATATACAGGTAATTAGTCCCAGAAACCACACTTGTGCCCTGTCCGTGGGCATGCATATACAGAGCTTCTAACTCGAGAGATGAAACTCTATTTCCATGAGCATCTTCTGCCTCTGCTCTAGTCTCCCAGTTGGTAATAGCCATGGTGAAAATAGAAAGAAGGAAAAAACACAATTTACCTGGGCATGCGTCAAAGCTGCAATGTTACAGTGTACCTTGCCTTAACTTTACACAGAGGCACTCATACCAAGAATTTAAAAGTGCCAATGCCTCTGTGGTCAAGATCCAGTGTCTGGTCTATCTAAAGCAGCATTTGTTTAGAGAGAACAAGCAAGCACAACAAAAAAGCATGTTGGTGGATATCTGAGTTTATCACAACTTCACAGAATACTGCATATTTGTCTCTGTAACTAAGGAAAATGATTATAATTATCACAATCAAAAGAAAAAGGCATTGGAAAACAACTGAGTTGAATGCATTAAGCAGGGGGTGTTCCTTATTTTATTCTTACCCAGTATCTCTTTGCCTTTTGGGGGGCCACCACCCCTCTTCTGGTGCATGGACTTGATATTGTTGAGAGAGTCTTTCTCAGGACCGAGAGGTGGGCACAGGATGCAACCTTGACCACACTTTAATTTCAGAAATATGAATCTTGGGCATCACAGAGGACACAAAGTAGCTCCCTAGATCCCCAAAGCTGCCTGTTCCTGCACATTCGAAGGCCGACATGGCCAACTTTTCCTTGGAATCTGTGTGAGATACCAGTATCTTATTAATTCTCTTTTTGCTTAAGTTAACCAGAGTAAGGATGTCTAACTGAACTACTTCATAATAATAACATTATACTTACCACACTTAGGTTACATAAAAAATGAAAAATAAAGTAAAATGGTGTAATTATGTTGTGTTTTAATTTTAAATGAGTAATTTATGGACAATATTTTTATTATCATTGAATAACATCATCAGCTACAGTTTAAAACAGAATTTGTGGAGATAAGTTACATTATCAATATACTTTCACAAACATCTCCAAAAGAGCACAATAAAAAAAAGCATTAGAGCAAAAATATTTTTTATTGCTCATGTTTGCAAATAAATAAAAACGCCTTCTTTCATTCTTTGCTTTAGTTGTCAGGTAGCTATAAATATGTCTTCCTTCCAACAACACTCTCCAAAATTTAAGGAGAAGAATTATTTCTCTGTCGCATCCAAATCTTTCACTCGTTTTAAATTTATACTTATTTTTGTTTCCATTTTTAACCTTTCAAAGGGTAGTTAAATAATAAAATATTTTTCTTTATTATTAAATAATTCATAATGTATGCGAAAGAAGCAAAGCAAGATAATTCTGTTTATTTAAACTTTGCTTATGTCTGTCAATTGTACTTCAATTTAAACATTTTTATTTAAATAGTTGTTTCAGAATATTTTTATTTAAGAAATCTCTTAGCATGGACTATAAAATCCAAACGTCCTGTAAAAGGTCAGAATACCTACTTCCCTTCTTTAGCAGATAATTTCATTAAAAATACAATGAAATAGGGGTGCCTGGCTGGCTCAGTCAGTGGAGCATGTGACTCTTGATCTCTGGGTTGTGAGTTCGAGCCCCACGCTGGGTGTAGAGATTACTTAAAAATAAAATATTTTTTAAAAACAAATACAATTAAACAATGATAATATAACTTTAAAATGGTGCTTTAGTTTACCAAATGTTTCTGTGCAAATTATGTCAGTTAAGTCTAATGATTGTGTGAGTCAAAGATTGGTTCCACCATCTTACAGATAAGGAAATGGAGGCGGAAAGAAGGTAAGTGGCTTACCCAAGGTCTTCAGGGTCATCACATAGCAAAGCCAACTCAAATGCAGATCATCTTTCTCTCCAGCTATGGTTCTTTCCATTTTACCACACTACAAAGTAGCGGGAAGTTTATTTTCCTAGAGTTGTATTACCTCTTAGTGATACTATCACTATACTTACTATCAGTAATACTATCAGTGAGTCAAAAGTAAACCAAGAACAAAGCCGTGACACAAGACCCCTGGGCAGTTTCCAGGAGCTGTAAGCTACTGGTGCTCAAGTGCCTTTCTATCAAGAACTGCAGGGGGCCGGGGTGGGGGGGAGATAGAACTGTGAAGTGCCCCACATCGGGCTCCCTGCTCAGTGGGAAGCCTGCTTCTCCCTCTCCTGCTCCCCCTGCTTGTGTTCCCTCTCTCGCTGTCTCTCTCTCTCTGTCAAATAAATAAAATCTTAAAAAAAAAGAACTGCGAAGTGTTTTTCACTCTATAACACTGAATATTCTTTAGAATATTTCAATAACGTTGTGTCCCATTTCAGTGATAAAGTCAAACAAAATAAAAAGCTTCTACACAGCAAAGAAAACCATCAACAAAACAAAAAGACAACCTACTAAATGGAAAAAGATATTTGCAAATGATATATCCAATAAGGGGTTAACATCTAAAATATATAAAGAACTTATACAACTCAACACCAAAAAACAAATAATCTGATTTAAGATGGGCAGAGACCTGAATAGACATTTGTCCAAAGAAGACATTCAGATGGTAAACAGACACATGAAAAGATGCTCAATATCACTTGGCATCAGGGAAATGCAAATCAAAACCACAATGAGATGCCACCTCACATCTGTCAGAACGGCTAAAATCAGCAACATGGGAAATAACAGGTGTTGGCGGGGATGTGGAGGAAAGGGAACCCTCTTTCACTATTGCTAGGAATCTAAATTGGTGCAACCATTGTGAAAAACAATATGAAGGTTCCTCAAAAAATTAAAGAAGGGCACCGGGGTGGCTTAGACAGTTAAGTGTCCGACTCTTGGTTTCGGCTCAGATCATGATCTTGGGGTCATGAGATCAAGCCCCATTTTGGGCACTCTGCTCAACCTGGAGTCTGCTTGAGATTCTCTCTCTCTCTCTCTCTCCCTCCCTTTTTTTTTTTTTTGAAGATTTTTATTTATTTATTTGACAGAGAAAGACATAGCGAGAGAGGGAACACAAGCAGGGGGACCGATGTGGGGCTCGATCCCAGGACCCTGGGATCATGACCTGAGCCGAAGACAGATGCTTAAGACTGAGCCACCCAGGTGCCCCTGTCTCCCTCCTTTTTGTCCCTCCCTGCTTGCGCTCTCTCTCCCTCTCTTTCTCTCAAATAAATAAATAAAATCTTTTTAAAAAAAATTAAAGATAGAAATAGTATATGATCCAGGAATTCCACTACTGGTTATTTATCCAAAGGAAACAAAAACACTAATTTGAAAAGATGTATGTCCTTCTATTTTATTGCAGCATTATTTATTTGGAAGCAATGAAAAGTATCTTTCAGTAGATGAATAAAGAAAATGTGCTAGACACACACACATAATGGGATATGACTCAGCCATAAAAAAGAATAATATATTGCCATTCTCAACAGCAAGGATGGCCCTAGAGAGTATTATGCTAAGTGAAATAAGACAGAGAAAGATGAATACTATGAGTTCACTTATATGTAGAATATAAAAAACAAAACAAATGAACAAACAAAAAACCAGACTCTTAAATACTGGTGGTTGCTAGTTGGGAGGTGGGTAGGAGGACAGGTGCAATAGATGAAGGGAATTAAGAGGTACAAGCTTCCAGTTATAAAATAGGAAGTCACAGAGATAAGTACAGCAGAGGAACATAGTCAATAACACTGTGATAGCATCATATGGTGACTGACTATACTTATCATGGTGAGCACTGAGGAATGCATAGAATTGTCTGACCAGTATGTTGTATACCTGAAACTAATATAACTATGTCAATTACACTTTGACAATAATTTTTTTAAGTGGAAGTCATAGAAGCAGAGAGTAGAAGAGTGGTTGTCAGGGGCTGAGGGAATAGGGAGACATTGGTCAAAGGGTCCGAAGTCACAGTTATGTAGGATGAATAAGCCAGAGATCTAATATACAGGCAGATGACTATACTTAATGTTAGTGCATTGATTACCGGAAATAGGTTAAGAGAGTAGATTTCAGGGGCACTCATCACACACACACACAAAATGGAGGAGAAAGTGACATGTTAATTAGCTCGACTCTAGTATTCATGTCACCATGCATATATGTATCAATTCTTCATGTTGTACACCTTAAATTATATACAATCTTTATTAAAAATGCATAAATAAATGAAAAAATGTAAGGATTTTATTAGAAGGAAATGTCTGTGTACGAAGTAATAAGGAGGGAGCTGGGGAAGGCTGAGGGAGTTGTCAGACTGAATGCAAGCCTAATCAGCAAGAATAAGATGGAGAGAGAGTTGAATGGATGCATCTGAGACAGCTATGCAGTCTAAGGAAGGTTTGGCAAAACCCTAAGGATGTCCTGGAGCCAAGGTGGGCCAACAAAGGAGTCACACCTGTCTTCCGGGGTGAGGTGGGCCTCAGTGCATCACTGTTTTCAGTCCTTGGCTGGAGGGGCCAATAGGAAGTATGGTCTGGGGCAAATGGGGTGGCTGGATCTCAAAGCACAGCAGTGGGGGGGCCCCTCCATCCGTGAGGATCTTTGTTACTGTTCCACTGCAAGGAGTATGAAGGACATGCATAGGAGAGAAGCTGTCCTAAAACTCTTTAAAACATTAGAGGGGAGGCCCCTTTTTATCAGAAACGCATTCGTTTTTTTTTTCCACAAAAAAGCTAATCCTGCATGATTTGGGAACAATATTTAGCATTACTATAAGTGGAATACTGAGAAAAGCATTCTGAATTACAACTTACAGAAAATGAAAATTTCTAAATCATCAAATAAAAAGTGTTCAATTGTTTTGTTCAACACCAGGTGGAGCTCTTTTGCTTTTTTAAAACAAGGAAAGCGATTTTAAACTTAATACAGGTTTGGGCTGATTATGCATAGCTCTTAAGTCATCTTGTAAAATCATTTGAGTGTTTTCACACCATATTTGTCACCATTTAAAATCTGATAATTTTTACAAATAGCACAGACTAGCTCAAACTGCAGTGTTAATAAAATAAGACCACTACGGCTAAAAATAACCATTAAATCTCTAAAAAAAAAAAAAAAAGTTGTAAATAATACCGCTTCAAAGGTCTACATTCTTCTAAAGGAACGAGTTAAGAATCTAATTTAAATCTCACAGTCAATCCTAAAACAAATCAACTATGGAAAACCCTCTCCCAGATCTCCACTGTGTTTCATAATCATTCTCTTTTTATGTAAAATACCTTCTCTATAGGACAGATACAAAACAGGTTTTAGGTTATAACGTATAATATTTTCACAACTTTTCTATGCCAATTCTCAGAAGAAGCTAAAGGATTAAAGTAATAATGTTTATAATGTAGACATGCTTTTTCACAAGTAACTTGTCCCAGCTGGGAGGCATTACTTTCTCCGTGCCTATGCTTCAGAGTTCTTTCATTCTCATTGCAGGGTGATGGATACAGACACGAATAAAGGGATTTTTGCAGTCAAAAAAACTATTTTTTTAATGGAAGGGTTGATATACTCTTAAAGGAACCTATTTACTGCAGTAGTCTGTGTTATCTATCTATTCTCCCATCCATGCAAGAAATACTTCCGGGGAGCTTGCCCTATGCTGAAGAGATAGGAATGAATAAGACAAACATTGCCTGCTGCTTGGAGCTTGAGAGTTCAGAAGACCTACAATGAAGTCCACAGTTATAATAGAGGCTATTGTAATGAAGGAAATACAGGGTACTGTGGGAACCAGAGCAAGGGAACCTAATGACCAACCTGATCTAGGAGACAGAGAACACCTTCCCAAATAAGTGAAATTTAAGCTGAGATTCCTCTGTAAGAGAAAATGAGGTGAAAACCAAAAGGCTTTAAGGATATTTAAGGTGAAGAAACAGCTTTTACAAGGGCTGAGGATGAGCTAGAGTAGGTAAAATTTTAAAAAGCAAAAGCATGTCAGCAGAGCATAAAACGCAAGGTTCTTGGAGAAGGGAGAAAAATTTAAGATTTGGAGAGATTTCTGAGAACCAGATTGTGAGATCTTTTAAATGAATTAACAAATTGGAATTTTATCCAAGAACAATTGGAAATATAACTCAAGGGGCTAAGTTAAAATTTGAAAGGATGTGATAACCAGACTAAGAAATGTTCAGTGCCTAAAGGAGCAATATGATGGATGAATCATCAATATTCCTACCAAAATAAACTACTTAGATGTGATTATTTTGGCTTTTCTTATCCATTAGAGCAATAACATTGAAATACAGACTCATTTCATATAATGACTATTGATTTCAATGACTTTTTATCATAACAACTCTTAAAAAGTTATATTGCTTTTCAGACTCTTTTTTTTCTTGTTATAATTATATTTACTTCCAAACCACTCTAATTAAATTCTCTGTAAAATAGTAATATTTTGGGGCATCTGGGTGGCTCAGTGAGTTAAGCTTCCAAATCTTGATTTTGCCTCAGGTCATGATCTCCGGGTGGGGAGATTGAGCCAGAGGTAAGGCTCCGTGCTCAACATGGAGTCGGCTTGTCTCTCTCCCTCTCCTCCTTCCCATCGATTGCATGTGGTCCCTTTCTCAAATAAATAAATAAATAAAATCTTTTTTTTTAAAGTGGTATTTCAATGTTGCAGTTTTAGAAAAAGACAGTCACTGGGGTGCCTGGGTCGCTCAGCCAGTTAAGTGACCAACTATTGATTTCAGCTCAGGTCATGATCTTAGGGTCCTGAGATAGAGCCCAAGTCAGCTCCACGCTCAGTGGGGAATCTGCTTGAGATTCTCTCCCTAGCTTGCAGGTGCTCTCTTTTTCTCTCTCTCTAAAATAAATAGATAAATCTTTAAAAAAATAATAAAAGAAAAAAGATAGTGACTAATTTACACAATACATTTCTGGTAAGAACATTTCAAATGGAGCACATTTGAATTGAGCTCCATGACTGGATAATCCAATATTTTGCTAAGCAGACCTATTTATGCCAACAGATCTGTACTCTGCAGTTTGTTGACCATATCCATGTGTTTCAAAGCTTTCTGATGTTTTATTTTGCTCTGAAGTTGTTTCCAATTGCTATAACTTTATTTCTAAGTGCAAAATAATCCTGAGCCTTCTTAAGGTAAAACTGATAAAGATCGTGTGGAAAGAAAAATGCACCTTTCAGGAATGACTTTTGCACCCTCCTCCACCACCCACTATCAAATCATCTCTTTTTCCTTTGGAGAACATAAGAAATTTTCATCATGTTACACTTTATGCACAATTTGAATTTATTTACTTTCATATTGTTGTTTACTACTTATATTTACATTATTTAATTGATATATACGTTTTCAATCTATGAAAAGTGATTTGGTTATCTTTGGTCAAGATGGAATACATTGTAATTTTCCCATTAAAATTCACAAATATTTTTAAATTTATGGTATGTTTGTGGTTGGCTCCATAGCTCAGGGGTTAGAGCACTGGTCTTGTAAATTTATGGTATGTTTTATGGTGTGGATTTCAGGAATGAAAACCAATCAAGGAATAGGTATTCATCAAAGAACAGAGTTGAAACCAAATGCTTAAGACATGTCAATAACTGTACTAGGCTTCCACAAAATAAGAAATTATAACCAGGAAATAACAATTAAAACAGGATAATTTTAAAGTCATAAGAGATTACTTTGTAAATGAATGTGAACTAGCTGAACTGAATAATTTCCTAAGAAAATGCAATTTATCCAATTGGTCCCAGTAAAAACAGAATGTTAAAAGAGATGTATAGAAAAAAACAGTAACAGTTATTGAGGAACCACCCAACATGAAAACATCAAGTGCAGATGATTTCACAGGCAAATTCTCATAAAAACAGCAAAGATCAGATAATCCCAATGACACATATATTATTCTAGTACATAGGGAAAGAACAAAACTCCCAAATTCTTTTGCAAAGCAAGTATAGCATTGATATGTACACATGATAAACCTATGACAAAAATATTGCAGGCCAATCTTACTTAGGAATTTTAATGCAAAAGTCCTTAATTAAAATATTAGCAAACAAAACAAAACAAAAAAATGTTAGCAAACAGAATCCAAAACATCAAGGAAGTAATACATGTGATCAAATGAGATTTACTCTAGTAATGTAAAAATAATTCAATATTAGGAAACCCATTATTATAATTTATTATGGTAATATAAGTAAGGACAAAAATGATAATTATCTTCATTAATGCTAAAAAGCCTGACAAAACTTTTTACCCATTCCTGATATGGTCTGTTATGGGCTGAACTGTGGCCCCCCCCCGCCAAAATTCATATATTGAAGCCTAACCTCCCCCCAAGAATGTATGTGGAAATAGGGCTTTTAAAGATAAACTTATGTTAAAATGGATCATTAGGGTGGGTCCTAATCCATAACGTCCTTATTAGGTTTAGGACACAGACACACAGACAGAAGTATGACCATGGAGGACACAGTGAGAAGGTAGACATCAGCGAACAGAGGAGAGAGGCTTCAAAAGAAACAGAACCTGCAACACCCTGATCTCAGCTTCCAGCCTCCAGAACTATGAGAAAATAAATTTCTGTTGTTTAAACCATCCAGTCTGTGGTATTCTGTTATGAGAGCTCTAACAAACTAATATACCCTACACTAACCCCCCAAAACTAAATATGATATGATTTTACACAACCCAGTCTTAATGCCAGCACCTTATTTAATAAGGCAACACTGAAGGCATTCCCACAAAAAACAAGAACAAAGCAAGGATGCCCACAATCTGCACTATTACTTAACATCATATTACGATGAAATTTGGCAATAGAAAACAAGCAAACATACTACTCAGAAAAGCAGTAGTAAAACAATTTCTGTATGCAGATGATATAATGGTATACCTGCTAGCCCAGGAGAATCACTAATAAAGCTAACTCAAACAAAAAAAGTACTCAATAATATAGCAGGATATAAAATTAACATATGAAAATCAATAGCCTTGATACAGTCAAACAATAACCAGATAAAAAAGCATCTGTGCTTTGTTCCACGTCTTTGTGGGGATGGTTCTGGTGTTCCTCTATTAAGTAAGGTACTGACTTGAAGACAAAGTATGTAAGTCATATTTATTTATTTTAGGGGTGGGGAGACTAGGAGTGAGTGTAAAAATCTTTTCAAAGGCTTTCTTAGCATAATGGGAGAGGAAATTTCGGTTAAAAAATAAATAAAACACCTAGGAATAAAGGAATATATTTTTAAAAACCTTTAAACACTCCTACAGAACGCAAAAATAGGCCTGAACTAATAGAAAGACCTATCTCTCTGTTAGATAAGATGAATAAGATGATGCATTGTAATAAAGATATCAGTTCTCCCTAAGTTAATATTTAAATGTAATGTGATCCCCATTATATGTTAATAAAAAGAATTAAAAATAAATAAAAATAAAAAATAAATGTAATGTGATCCCAATAAAAATGCCAGGGTTTTTTATTATTTTTTATTTTGTTTTTGTTTTTTTAGCTAGGAAATGGTGATGCTAAAGCTCATGCGGGAAAATAAAAATGGAAGAATATCTAGGAAACCCTGAAAAATAACAGCAATAAGGAGAGAATAGCCCTCCCAGAAACTGAAATATAACAAAAAGCTCTAGAATGAAAAAAGCGTGGTGCTAGTGAGTAGACCAGTGGAACAGAACAGAAATTAGAGAAATAGACCCAAGTATACATGAAAGTTACTTTGTTACTGTCACAAATGTAACATCTCAAATCAATAGGGAAGGGTCAAATTTTTAATAAATGCTGTCCTGTATAGTCATTTGGAAGAAGATAACATTAGATACACACTTCTCACCACACACAAGAATAAACTCCAAATAGATTAAAAAAATCAAATCATATATAAAAAGAAAAGGAGGGTGCCTGGGTGGCTCACTTCATTAAGTGTCTGCCTCCAGCTAAGTTCAGGATCCCAGGGTTCTTGGATCGAGCCCCACATCGGGCTCCCTGCTCAGCGGGAAGCCTGCTTCTCCCTCTCCCACTCCTCCTGCTTGTGTTCTGTCTCTCGCTGTGTCTCTCTCTGTCAAAAAAATAAAATCTTTGAAAAAAAATAAATAAAAGAAAAAGAAAAGAAACCATGCAAGTAGTAGAAAAATAAGGGCAATTCTTTTATAATCTAAGTGTGGGGACAGCTTTCTAAAAGTGACTTGAGAGACAATCCGTAAGACTCTTAACCATAGGAAACAAACTGAGGGTTGCTGGAGGGGAGGTGGGTTGGGGGTTAGGGTAACTGGGTGATGGGCATTAGGGAGGGCATGTGATGTAATGAGCACTGGGTTTTATATGCAACTGATGAATCACTGACCTCTACCTCTGAAACTAATAATACACTATATGTGAATTAATTGAACTTAAATAAAATAAAATTTTAAAAAGTGACCTGAAGTCCAGATGCAACAAAAGAAAATGTTAAATAAATGTGACTGCACTAAGAAAAAGCTTTTTCATGAAAAATAAACCACCGGGGCGCCTGGGTGGCTCAGTTGGTTAAGCGACTGCCTTCGGCTCAGGTCATGATCCTGGAGTCCCGGGATCGAGTCCCGCATTGGGGTCCCTGCTCGGCAGGGAGTCTGCTTCTCCCTCTGACCTTCCCCCTTCTCATGTACTCTCTCTCTTTCTCTCTCTCAAATAAATAAATAAAATCTTAAAAAAAAAGAAAAAAAGAAAAATAAACCACCATAAACAAAGTCAAAGGATAAATGACAAACTAGATGAAAATATTTGAACAGATAGCATGTATAAAGAGGGTTGATCTCGCCAATATGTAAAAAATTCATAAAAAATAAGGGGAACCTTATGACCATGGCCATAATGGAGTAGCAGAGACTAGATTATTCTCACATATGAAACAGCTGAAAAACCAGACAAAACACATGAAAGAATGGTTTTCAGACACTGGGCCACAAGAAGCACAAGGCATGATCCCTGAGAGAAGCAAAACAGATGAAGTCATGCCTCTGAGGGCCCCAGCTTCCTGCCTAAAGAGAGTTTCCAGGCCACAACAAAGCGAGGGGGAGGTCAAATACAGTCAAGTTACTCCACTGAGTTGCAAAGACAGAGTTAGAATTTGGGGAGGCAAGTGGGGTGGCAAAGCACCCAAGAGGAAAAAAATGCACAGATAAGAGGGGGCTACATAAAAAAAGAGAGAGAGAGAGAGAGAGAGAGGGCTGTGTAGACTAGAGAACTCCAGGGATCTGAAGAGGATTCCTCTTGAGCCTTCAGCTAAGTACTGGGAAAAACATGCATGTGAGGGAAACTCCTGAGCCAGAGAAAGAACCACTGGAAAGGAGCAGAAGGAACAATCCTCAGAGATTGGATAGCACTGGGAATAGCTTATGTCCCCACTAGCCAGAGTGGAGGAACCTCAAAATAAATGGGAAATCTGACAGAATAGGAATCTGTAAGTTACAGAAGGGAGGTCAGTCCTTGCCCAGGGATGGGAGTGAGGGATGAAAAAGAGGCGGATTGCAAACAGGAAACTATTGGGGGTAATTAGTATATTCATTATACATATACATATGCTAAAACTCAACAAATGGGATTTTTTTTAAAGATTTTATTTATTTATTTGAAAGAGAGAGACAGAGAAAGCACAAGCAGGGGAGAGGGAGAGGGAGAAGCAGACTCCCCACTTAGTGAAGAGCCCAACGCAGGGCTCGATCCCAGGACCTAGAGATCATGACATGAGCTGAAGGCAGACGTTCAACTGACTGAGCCACCCAGGGGCCCCTAGACTGGATATTTTAAATGTGTGCAGTTTTATTATACATCGATTATACCTCAATAAAACCATGAGGGAAGTAAGTTTTTAAAAATTAAAAGGAAGAGAAAACCCAAAATTAAAAAAATAAATACCCCTAAACATATAAAAAATGCATAATTTCACCTATAATAAAAGAAATGCACAATACTGATGCCACTTATTACCTTTCATATTGGGAAAAATTCAGGAGCATTTCAATGCACACTTGAAGCTATGAAGAAACAGGCATTCTTAAACTTTCCAGGTGGTAGTACAAAATGGTATGTAATCCATTGGGTGGGGATTGGCAATGTCTACCAAAACTGTATATGCATTTATTCTTTGTTCCAGCATTCTAACTTCTAGGAATAATCCTGAAGATACAGTCCCCCTCTCCCCCAAAAAAGAGTTTTTTCAATGTGACATTACTAGTAATAGCAAAATATTTGGAACAATCTAAATGCCCTTTCATTACAGCCTGGTTGAATAAACTATTGAACATCCATACAGCTATGCAGCTCCAAAGTTGAATTTTAATAAAAACAACTGAACCTAGCTATATACTGAATTGATAACATAATCACAGAAAAAAAATCACAGAACTAATTAAAGTATCTTTAAAATAGGGACACCTGATGACTCAGTCGGTTGTGTCCCACTCTTGATTTGGGTTGAGGTCATGATCTCAGAGCTGTGAGATGGAGCCCCGCATCAGGCTCTGTGCTGAGTGTGGAGCCTGCTTAAGATTCTCTCTCGCTCTCTCTCTCCCTCTCCCTCTACTTTCTCTCTCCCTCTCTAAAACAAAAAATAATAATAAAATAAAAGTATCTTTAAAATATAGTAATCTGGGTGTATCCTTAGTTGACATACTCCAAGGACAAGAAGAACGGCTTAAAAGATTTGGCTTTGGTTGACATAATAATTCTAATCCGAATTCATATGATGTCCTAATTGTACGAGAGAAAAAAGGAGTGAATATATTGATATCCTGGGAACTGAGGTTCTCTCTGTGGAAAAGGAAAAATTTAAATATGGGTCAGGGGAAGGAGAGGGAGAGCCTTGTGGCATTGTTTCGGAATAGGAAGTATTAGTACATCGACTAATTTTTTTTCAATATATTTCCTTGTTCTCCCCTTGAAAGGGCATAGAAGCAATGACATACTAGTGGCAGCAAATACCCCTATTCCCCAGTGTCAAGAGCTGTACAGGGTCTGAGACTTCATCCTACTTACAACCTGATAAGCAAGCCTGCCATAGCATCACGAATGCTAGCCGGACACAAGGAACTCCTGGGTTAGCAAAAAGACTTTATTACAGAAATAGCAATCGCTGGACTATCAGCATCTCTGCCAGCTCCCCAGCCCCCATTCCCACAGGGCAACATGGAAAGGGCCAGGTGATGTCTGTACGTTCCATGGGTTCCTTTACAAGAGGACCCTGAACTTAAGCAATCCTGTCTTGTAGAATGGGAGCAGCCTTCCCATTCTCCATGATTCACCACAGATGAAGACATTATCTTTATTATATCGTAATAATAAACAAACTTGTCTTTTGCTCTGGTGGGAGACTATCTTCTAAGGCTGTTCACTACACAAACATCCTTGAAAAAAACAGTCTAGAACAAAAGGCAGTTACTGCATCACTCACAAGATGTCCAGAAATGTGAGAGAACCATGGAGAATTGTCTCCCAACACCCAGATCTTGCTGTCCAAATGTCATTCCCTCCCCACTAAAAAAAAGGACTCCTTTGATAAATGGCTGATTATAACTTTGGGGCAGGAAAATCACAGATGAGTCTGGAATGTTTTATTGTGTCAGAAAGTAAGGGAAGCCTGAAAAGCTGCTGAAGACATTCAAAGGAACACAGGGCTGGAACAAGCTGAGCATCAAAGGTAATTACAGAACAGATTATAGCACATTCAATATGTTTTTAGCTATCCAGGAGGCCATAGTAATCCTTTGAAAAGGTGGTGGAGGGAGTTCACCTTTACAGAATAATGCCAGCTAATAAGTGAAGAAGCAATGAGAGGAGGAGAAAATAAATACGAATCGTCAATGCATGCCTATTGGTTTATAAATTGGCCCCCGCACACAGAGGGCGAGGAGGGTCTGAATTGGGAATAGCTGCACAGCCCTCTCCTCTCGGCTACTCTGCCCCACGTTCCCCTCCCCAAATTCTAACTCTGTCTCCTCAACACAGTGTATTGTTTTTGTGTATCTTCATTCATAAATGTGCCTCCAAAATAAACACGAGCCAGATGTGATAACCACTGACTTTCTGTGAAGCCATTGCCTCATTTCCCTTTAGGTTTCTTTTCATTTCCTTAATTTGCCATTATGTGGACACATCATCTTTATTGTTACCACTTTACGTTGTCCTTATTTATATTTGGACCATGGATGACTCAAAGGTACTTCACAAAGGCACAGGGGCTCAGCAGCACCTCCCTGTTTATTTTCCCTTCCTTACAAGTTCTTACACATGCTTAGGTCAAAGTCACTCTCATCTGTGTGAAGCCCCTAATGGTAGAATGAAGGGTGGTACCGTCCATTATTAAATAACATTACTGTCATTGGCTCACACGAACACACAGCCCCCAAAGCATGTTCAAAAGACATGTCTAGGGGCACCTGGGTGGCTCAGTCAGTTAAGCGTCTGCCTTCAGCTTAAATCATGATCCCGGGGTCCTGGGATCGAGCGCCGCATCGGGCTCCCTGCTCAGGCTCCCTGCTTGGCGGGAAGCCTGCTTCTCCCTCTCCCACTCCCCCTACTTGTGTTCCCTCTCTCATGCTCTCTTTCTCTGTCCAATAAATAAATAAGATATTTAAAAAAATTTTTATAGAAAAAACCCACACGTGGGGCACCTGGGTGGCTCAGTCGTTAAGCCTCTGCCTTCGGCTCAGGTCATGA
The DNA here is from genome assembly GCF_003265705.2 of Callorhinus ursinus. Lineage (NCBI taxonomy): Eukaryota > Metazoa > Chordata > Mammalia > Carnivora > Otariidae > Callorhinus > Callorhinus ursinus. The sequence continues at coordinate 106,032,549 of NW_027397066.1, forward strand.
TCCCAGGGTCCTGGGATGGAGCCCCACATCAGGCTCCTTGCTCGGCAGGAAGCCTGCTTCTCCCTCTCCCACTCCCCCTGCTTGTGTTCCCTCTCCCACTGTGTTTCTCTCTGTGAAGTAAATAAATAAAATCTTAAAAAAAAAAAAAACCCACACGTCTATATTCTAAGACTGAGTTGTATCTTCTAACTCAAGAAGTTAAGGGTGTCACTAGCAGTTTTTATACTACTCAATTGATCCCCAGCTCTTGAAGGCGGAGGTAGATGCCAGGCCCCTGGGAGAGGAGTAGGTGAAGGAAGGAGTGCTTCCCAGCTATGTTGTTCTAAGGATTTGCATGCTGAAAGGATTTGGAACCAGGCAAATAAAACTTGATCCACCAGCCTATCATTCTATCTATCTATCTCCACACATTTATTAAATGTTTAAGATAAAAACAAGCCTAAATGTGGCTGCAGTGCTCTGGGGAATGGCAAATGTGTATCAATGGCATATCATATAATGGGGGTATAGATGCTCCTACTAAGTTCCAGCAGGAGAGCGGTGGAAACAGCCTGAGACAGGGCACAGCATGGTAGTTCGGAGCTGAGAGCCAATTCCTGAAAAGGTGGCTGGGATCCCTGGCCCTCTGGGAGTGTGAGCATTGAACAAGATGCCTCCCCTAGATAGGAAGATAGAAGAAGAACTAAGTGATAAAGCATTTTTAAATGACAACACAGTAAGATTTATTTAAGAGTACTCATTAAGGATTTGTTAAATAAATGAGAAAAAGTCAGAAATGCTAACTTGTTATAACTGTGCCATTCTGCCCCCTCAAAGTCCGTTTTTTGTTCCATTTTCTAGTGCAATAGTAGATTCTCCAAGTCCTTCATAAAGGAGCACCTACTCAACAGACAAAACTGTCCCAGTAACTGAAAATAATTTCAATCTCTCTTGAAGCTGAAAGACCCCTCCTAAATGATGAGGTGTAAATGGAAGTAGAGAAGCCAGTTCTGCCAACTGTAAAAGCTGAAGAAAGCAAATCCCTCTAGGTGAAGATCAAGATATTTTTATAATTTAAAAAATCTAGACATCTTATGCATATGTTGTCCTGGGTGGTAGAAGTAAGACTCTGCTTCACATTTTCACTCATATCATGTCTTTTTCCTAAGTCAGGGAGTACGCAAATGATTATCACCTCAAAGCTGCAAGAGTGAGACAGCATTGGCATGGACAACTGAAGCAACCAGAAATCCTAGAGAAGAAAAAGGGATTCAGAAACTGTCTAAGCATTCACACTCCACTTCATTTTTCTGTTCAGTGTCAGATTCCACTGTGCACATCCTTGCTAGGGTCCTGCCACCTCTGTTAATCAACTCCTCCAGTGACAGAGAGCCCTGTCACCCTAGTGAGTCTAGATATGATATAAGATGCTGTGATGCACCACCACAATCCTCTCTCCACACCCTCTCTGCCCCTTTTAGGAGGGAGGCATTCATTCCCCACCCTGCTGGGAATGTTGACAGGTGAGCCTCTCAGCTGAGTCCCTCTCCAGAAGCTGCCCTCAGGGGGCTGGGGGGCTTGTCAGTTGAGCATCCGACTCTTAATTCCAGCTCAGGTCATGATCTCAGGGTCGTGAGAATCAGCTCTGCGTTGGGCTCTGTGCTTGGCATGGAACCTACTTAAGATTCTCTCCTTCTCCTTCTGCCCCTCCCCACCGCTAAGAAGGAGAAGGAGAAGGAGAAGGAGAGGAGGAAGAAAAAGAAGAAAAGAAAGTGCCCTCAGCTGAAGAGAGTCACTTTGTCCAACATCATAGCTCTTTTCTGAAATGATAAGAAAATACCCCAAAAGTATGTCCCTCTTGCCTGAACTCAGGACAACTCTGCAGGATCATCCCATATCAAGCCCGTAGGACTGGCTGTGGCCTCTTGGAGACCGCACTGCAGCTCAGCTTCTCACTCCGCCCAGTCCTGCTGCCTGCACTCTCCCCACAGTTGTTGATCCCAACAGCACTTCCTAATAAACTTCCTACACAGAAATCTCCATTTCAGAGTCAGCTTCTCAAGGATTCCAACTTGCGGGATATATTAAGTATAAATCTGCCTTCATATTAAAAAAAAAAAAGTCTACTTGTCCTAATTCTAACTTCAGAAGCTGTATTGGATAAAACAATCTCTGTTCCACATGATGGCCTTTCAGATATTTGAACATAGTTCTTATGTGTCTTGAGGGGAGCACTCCAATCTTTGGAGTTTGTGAGAAGGCAGAGGAATCAGCTGATACAATAAGACCAAAGCCGGCGGAGTGTAGTGTCTTGGAAACCATGCCTGCGTCAGAGCTGCCAAGCACTGCTGGAGATATTTCCACTCACAGGACCCACTGGTTCCAGAGACAATTTCCCATAACCAACCTTGAAAATGCACTGCATTAGTTTTCTATGATGCAAACAGTTCCTGCATTAAAAAATGACCACAAACTTAGTAACCTTAAACAGCATCCATTTATTAGCAGCTCACCATGCTATAGGTCAAAAGTCCAGGAGGGCTGAAGTAGGTTCTCTGCCTTCATTCTCACAAAGGCAACATCGGGATTTCATCTGGGTTAAGACCTTATCTGAAGGGTCTGGGGAAAATCCCTGTTCCAAGTTCATTCAGGTTATTTGGCAGAGTTTAGCTCTTTGTAGTTGTAAGACCGAGGTCCCCACTTCCTTGCTGGCAGTCAGCCAGGGCCACTTTCTGCTTCTAGAGGCCCCCCACATTCCTTCTCAAACAGTCCCCTCCATCTCTAAACCAGCAATGTCTTATACAGTTCTTCTCATGTGGAAGAACTCTGACTCTAACTTCTTCTGCCATCAGCCAGGGAAAGCTTTTTGCTTTTAAGGGCAAACTCAGATTTATTATGAAAACATAACTGAATAGTGATCTATAACACCACAGACTTCTCACAAAATTTGAAGTCAGAAGGAAAAGTTACCGAATAGTTACAAACAAAAGGTAAATTACTAAAAACTTAAGATAACATAGTAATTATCCAAAATAGTTACATAATAACTATTCCCTATATAAAAATTTTGTAATGGGCCTTTTTTAAAAAGCAGGCTATCCATGTATCCTTAAATTGCACAATATTTTGAAAAACCATTTATGTATATCTGAGAATGGAAGTCTGTTGGAAATTTTCACCTGTAGAATTCAGTTACTAACTTTTCTCAAATCATTCTTTTTACATATTTATATGTGAATACATCCTAATTCTAAAAGTAATATATATTTATTGTTTAAAATTTTGAAAAATACAGAAAAGCCTAAAAGAGAAAATAAAAATCACTCACAACTCTACTTCCAGATGCAGTCATTTTTAAGATTCGGTGACTATCCATCCAATCAATTCCCTAATTTTTACTTAGTTAACAAAGTCTGAATGTACAATTTTGTCTCCTGAATATTTGCTAAAGTTTAAGTCATAAATATTTTATCATGCCATTAAGCATTCTATTTAAATTTCACTTTAGTAAATACGTATCAGTTCATTATATGAATGGACTTTATATAAGTATTACACTGATTTTGGATATTTACACCTTTTATACATTTGTTATGATAGCATACTGTAATGAACATCATGATCTTCATTTCTTATCATTTCTTTGAGATTAATTTCTGAATCAAAAGACATGAACATTTTCAGACCAGGCAGAGCATAGAGCAGAGGTGAAGCAAGACTGAAGGATTTATTTAAGACAGAAGGATTAAGTGAAAGTCTACATATATTAAGAGATGAGATCCCCATTGCTGATCCTCTTTACCCACTTGGTTCCCAGAACGCTGGCAGCCAGGATTCAAGAAAGTAACCCAAGAGAAAAGTTCTACATATAATGGCATTTGGAAATCCTACAATGAATAGCCAAGTCCCAGCTAATAACCGTGCATCTTAAAATTAATATATCACTACTTATAATTAATCTGTAATCTCTAATCAGTAGTACCTTATAACTAAAACAACATTTTCCAATCTCTTCTCCATTTATCCACCATTATAGTATCAGACAGAATAGTTTCACTGCCCTAAAAATCCTCTGTGCTCTGCCTATTCGTCTCCCCCCAGCCCTTTTGGAAATCACTGATTCTCAGTTTTGGCAATTATGAATAAAGCTGCTATAAACATCACTGATCTTTTTACTTTCTCCATAGCTTTGCCTTTTCCAGAATGTCATACAGCTGGAATCATAGTATGTTGCCTTTTCAAATTGGCTTTTTTCACATAGTAATATGTATTTAAGATTCCTCCATGTTTTTCATGGCTTGACAGCTCATTTCTTTTTAGCAATGAATAATATTCTATTGTCTAGATAAACCACAGCTTATCCATTCATGTACTGAAGGACATTTTAGTTACTTCCCAGTTCGGGCAATGATGAGTAAAGCTGCCATAAACATCCATGTGTAGGTTTTTGTATGAATATAAGTTTTCATTTCATTTGGGTAAATGCTGATGAGTGTGATTGCTGAATTATATGGTAAAAATATATTTCGTTTTGTAAGAAACTTTCAAACTGTCTTCCAAAGTGGTTGTACCATTTTGTATTCCCACCACCAATGAATGAATGCTCCTGTTGCTACACATCCCCACCAGCATGGTGTTGCCAGTATTTTGGATTTCTGCCATTCTAATAAGTGTGTGGTGGTACCTCATTGCTGTGTTAATTTGCAATTTTCTAATGACATATAATGTGGAGCATGTTTTCATATGCTTCTTTGCTGTCTGTATATCCTCTTTAGTGAGTATGTATGTCAGGTCTTTTGCCTTTTTAAAATCAAGTTGTTCCTTTTCTTATTGTTCTATTTTAAGAATTCTTTGTGTATTTTGGATAACAGTCCTGTTTCTGATATGTCTTTAGCAAATATTTCCTCCCAGTCCATTGCTTGTCTTCTCATTATCTTGACAGTATCTTTTGCAGAGTTTTTAATTTTAATGAAGTCCAATTCATCAATTTTTTTCATCGCTTGGGCTTTTGATGTTGCATTTAAAAATCACCATACCCAAGGTCATCTAGACTTTTCTCCTATGTTCTCTTCTAGGGTGAAGTGTATTTTTAAACTACATAGATCCCAAAAGAGAATATGGAGTCCACGTGAGACTGGTCAGCCACCACCTTTTATTCATCCTTTTATCTCTGAAGACTAGAACTCAGCCTGGCACATCACAGGTAATCAATATATGTTTACCAAGATTGATGAATGTATATAGCTTCTTTAGGCAAATTTAAATTCCCACCAAAAACTGAAATCTAACTCGCCTCTCTTTCCTACTCTCCCATCCTTGCTGTGGCAGCCAGGGCCCGCAGAGCCTCCTCATTTCCTCCTCCACTCCTCCCTTGTTCACGGTCCTCCACGCTGCAGGTGGTAGCTTCCTTTGCTGGGGGCGGTGCCTGGACAGCCGTGTCCCTTACCCGGGACAGACTTACTGTCCAGGAAGGGAGAGTGAGGAGCACTAGGCGGCGAAAGAGCGCAGCCTGGGACAGCACGGCCGGAGGCACTGGCCGGCTCATCGCGCGTGCAAAGGACCTCGAAGCTTGTTCGGACAAGTTGGAGGGGTGGGGGGAACCAAGACGTGGAAGAGGGGGACTGTGGGTTTGGCCAGCCCCGGCGGAGGTGGCGGCCAGCAGAGCACCCACCTGCCCCGGGGTCTCTGGCGCCAGGGTGGCCGTGCTGCCCGCCTCCGGGCTCCAAGATCCGCACGGGGTAGCAAGCGGGCGAAGGGCAGGGACAGCCGTCGCTGCACACCGCCGCCCTTCGTTCTCAGGTTTTTGAGTGTCCAAAGCTGGCAGCCTTTTCTTTCAGCTCGGGGTTCCCCAGCCGCGGCCCCATCTGTGCCCGAGGCAGGCGGCGCTGCGGCAGAGCCCTCGGCGCCCCCTCCGCCTTCTGCCTGTGACCTCTTGTAAGCTTTTGCAGCGAGTCTCAAGCGGGCATGTTTCAGGTGGGCAGGTCCCGCATCCCCAGACCTGCCCCCAGGAACTTGGAGGACCTGGACTCTGTGCAGCGCGTCCTCTTACACAGGTCAGTGCTGGGCCGGGGGCCCCGGGAAAGACGGTCCTCGGTTCCCGGGGATTCTGGCGAGGGGAGGGGCAACTTTCCTTCGGGGGTCCTGCGTGAAGAGTCTTACTTGGGATTCTCCTCCGTGTGGTGCTCGCCGCGGGAGGGCGTTGGGGCCTGCACCCCACCCTTTCAAGAATTGGATGCTCCGGATCCACGCGGTCTCGCCGCTGGGACTCTGGTCCCGCGCGGGACCGGGTTTTCCACCCACCTACAGAAAACACCACTTTCTAAAGAAGCTAAAAACAATTAAGCAAAGCTGTTCTTTAAACACCTCTAGACTTTCTCCAGGAAAAAAAATAGCTGAGAATTTTGTTTGAACTCTGATTGTATTGGAGTTAGAATGAGCCACTTTTTAACAGATCTAAATTCTAACACACACACACACACCTAGGCCACACACACATACACACTCCCCCACTCCACACGCACGCGCGCGCGTCTACACGCATAACTACACAAAATAAATTTAAAAGTTCCTCTAAGAATGTTGAGAACCCCAACTTTCCGTGAACTGCTAGTGATTAATTTACTGCTGGTACCTTCGTCCAACCTTATACTTTATGTAAAATAGACCAACGAATATTAAATTCCATGGTAACTATGATGAGTTTATAGAAAATAAAGAAATAAGAATTCGCGTGGATAGCAAATTCTCTTTCCATTTTTAGGTTAAGAGAGGATGGATGAAATGTCAGGCAGTTAATGCTGCTTTAAGTCTAGGAAAGCCTGGCCTTCTTAAGACATAATATGGGAAAAACTTTTAGAAATATATCAAAAGTATCTCTTGAATACATTTGTGGTGAGAAAGAGTAAGTGACCCTTAGTAAATATCTGTCAGGGGGAGGTTTATGTGAGTTCTCTCATCTGTAAACGTTTCAAGTGACCCTTTTAAGTCTTTGTACAAAACCATATGAGCTATAGAAACCCTGTTCTGTTGGAAGTATGAGTAAAATAGAAAGACATTGTGCAAGGAAGAAAGTGGGTCTCTTCGATTTAAAAGCTGTCTTCTGAAACCTGCAATTTTCCACAGTTGGTTTCCTTCTCCCCTCCCCCCAAGAGAGACCCTGCCATATACAATAAAATATTGTCAAACAAGCAGCTAAAAGGGGATTCTAACTTCCCAAAGACAAATCCCCCTGCATTTGATAAAATTACAGTCCAGAAATAATCCCCCAAAACACTAACTAAAAACTCATTCACAGCATGACTTTGATGATGCTGGGAGGGGTTTTAAGCTTAAGACCCTGCTATAACAGATTCATATTTTAAGCGTCAGTTGCCAAAAAATTCCAAACTGATTAACACTGCAGGGTTTCAGATCCAAAGCACAAATATGTCTGAATGAACCAGGGCAAGAGAATATGTTTAAACTATAGTCATCAAGACTGAAATGATTATTTCGGAAGTAAGTAGTGGAGTGTTTCTGGAATAAACCTGCTCAGTATATAAAAACTGCTCTATCTGAATTACAAATAACTGCTCCCACATGCTATAAGAACCATTGGAATCTGAAACTATAATTGTGTTTGTCAGTGTCATGGCTAACAGTGCTTTGTTTTTAACATTATATGAAAGTCTTTTTGTTTTGTCAATGCATCATTTTTATTAGTGGTTATTTATTATTTAATGTTTTCAAACATACTTATTAAAAAATTGAGACATCTATAGAGGTTTCTCTTTCATTTAATGAAGCTATATTTTCACACAAGTTCCTATTTCATCAAATGTCTTTTTAAAAAAATATTGTATTTATTTATTGAGAGAGGGAGAGAGCATGAGTGGGGAGGGGAGAGGGTGGGCAGAGGGAGAAGGAGAGGCAGACCACCCCCCACCGAGAAGGGAGCCTGATGCAGGGCTTGATCTCAGGACCCCGAGATCATGACCTGAACCAAAGTCAGACACTTAACAAACTGAGCCACCCCGGCGCCCCTATCAAAGGTCTTTTACTTGCATATATAAATTTAGATATAATGTAATAGAAATTAGAGAGACCAGATAACTTTTAAACCATGTTTATCTACTCACTATAGCTCTCATTGACTAGTCCAGAGCATGGCCTATTTTTTTATATCAGTTTTATAAAATTTTTATATTTTTCCTTTAAAACATCCCTTGTCGGGTATCCACAAAATTTTGGCAATTGCATTAAAGAGACCAATAGTTTTGAGCCATAGACAATTTATAGACAAGAGAAAATAGCAGACTATTCTATTTTTACATCTATTTTAAAGGGTAAGTCTTCTGAGTGTTTTTTTAATTAGTTGTGTATTTCCTGTTGTGAATATGGTTTTCAAAACTGTAAAGCATTAAATTGTTGTGCTTTTGAAAAACATACATCAGCCAAACCAAAATTGAAGCAAAGTCACAAACTTTTTTCTGCGTGAGGTATTAGCTACAAATACGGTCAAGACTAAAGTAACAGTAGCTGGGGCAAAAAAGCTGTCCTGTTTTTTGATTAGAAGTTACATATAGGTTGTCAGAGTCGGGGAAAGCTTCAATATTGTTTCTCAGTTACTTTTACTTAAGTAAATTAACATATATTTGTGTCATTTTGATTATAAGAAGTACCCAAATAGTTATATTAGGGCTCATTAGTATTTTGCAAAGACTTTTTAAAAAAATCCATGCACAAGGCTATTGCAGTTTAATCATTCCCTTGGAGTCCTATTTCTGTGGTCTATTAGTTGTGTGACTTGCAAGATTTTTAACATCTGTATTTTCCTGTTATTTCTGTAATATAAAGGGATAATACCCATCTCACAGGGTCGTGGTGTGATTTTCACTTATGTAAGAGCTCTATAAAACTAAAGTTCTGTCAAATATAAAGGATGATATTAACAACTGTCCTAAAAAATTAAAACAAAACACAGAATGATAGCTATTCCTAAAGATTCAGAAAATTCAGCTAAGTGACTTTTGCCCAAAGCCTAATGGCTAATATATGGCGCTGGTCCAGGCCAGAGTGGTAGTGTGTTTTGACATCTAAGCCAACAAAGAAAATGAGCTAGAGGTAAGTCTCTGAAAATGTTTGATGACCTAACTTCATACTTTTGCCAACAGCAAAAATATGCATATTTAAGATACCTCAAATATCCAGAAGTCTCAGGGGTGAAGGTGTACCCCATTAGGTAATATTCCTTATGAATAAAATATCCTTTAAACTTGAAAAGTAAAAACTAAAAAAAATAATGAAATAAAAAAATTTTAAATATAGCACATAGCACACACTGGTCTGTTTCTTTAGGTGTAGGGCTTTAGATTCCAAGGGTTATCTCATTTGGTTCTTAGCAACCCTGTACAGTAGGCAGGGATTATTATTACTGTCTTCAGATGATGAAACTGACTTCATCCACATTCACTCAGTTAATAGTGCCAGAATCAGGATGAGATGTGGCTTCTCTGACTGGAGAATGCGTGGCACTTAGGAATGATCGAGCATTTTCACGGTCTTATCAAATTACTGTAGGGTTTGACAATGCAGTAATTTTCTTTTCTTTTTTTAGGTGCTATTGAGGGTACTTGGCATTTCACTTATAAGTTATGACTTTTTTTTTTTAATTATTGTGTCTGCTTTTTGTTTCCTACTTTCCTCCATTGGCAGATTGTCAGCCATCCACAATTTCTGTTGCTGTTGTGTTCCTGTTTTAAGGAGGCCTCCCTTCCTTCTGGTTGGCAGCTACTGATTTATGGCAGTAGAAGGTTTCACCAGATTTTTAAAATAATCTGTAAATGAAAGTATAAAATGAGGATAAGTAGGAGTAAATGAAGGGTTTTGGGCTTGAGCTTCGTGCCATCTGCTTCAGTTACTTTTTTCTTTTTAAAGATTTTATTTATTTATTTGACACAGAGAGAGAGAGAGAGAGCACAAGCAGGGGGAGCGGCAGGCAGAGGGAGAGGGAGAAGCAGGCCTCCCACTGAGCAGGGAGCCCGATGCAGGACTCCATCACAGGCCCCGGGGATCCTGACCCTAGCCAAAAGCAGACACTTAACCGACTGAGCCACCCAGGCACCCCTGCTTCAGTTACTTTTATGTTTATCTCTGTATTCTTATCTGTATTTCATTATTATTGAAATAGAGAATGTATGCTCTCTATGGAATAAGTCCATACATTTTTACAGGTAATTCAATTTTTATATAGAAAAATTAGAATTTTATTTTTAAAGATTTTATTTATTCATTTGACAGAGAGAGATAGCGAGAGAGGGAACACAAGCAGGGGGAGCAGGAGAGGGAGAAGCTGGCTCTCCACTGAGCAGGGAGCCTGATGTGGGGCTCGATCCCAGGACCCCTGGATCATGACCTGAGCTGAAGGCAGACGCTTAATGACTGAGCCACCCAGCCACCCCGAAAAATTAGAATTTTAGATCATAATGCAATCTATAAACATAGGATTGCTGAAATGTTATTCTTATATGACTCTATCCCAAATTTTAAGCGTCAGTTTTTAAAATCCTATTTTGCTGGCCTACCAAGTTATTTATTCATAATGTTTAAAATGATTGGGATTGTCAGTATTACCACATAGCTCATGAGTGGTTTCATTGTTCACAATTAAGACAATGTTACTTAGTTTCAAAGAATGCCAAGTCCGCGCACTTTCCTTGTGGTTTAAAATTTTTTAATGGATGTGACCTCACGCGGCCCTGTTTTCACTTACTTCTCATTGCTAGCTTCCATTACTACTAAGCAGAGAGCTCTTGAAACTGCTAAAGACACTAAATATTTAATTATGTTCTTATCTGGTGTATTTTATGTCAGAATTGTATTGTTTGCCTAATTGAGATGGTAATCTGAAAAATAAGGACTTTATGTCATATATATTAAACTAAACATATTTAGTCCAGAAGACAGCTGGCCATCCGTGTAGTGGAAAATAGAAATTGAGAATATACCCCAGTCTCTTTTAAGTCTTCCTGAAATTGCTAATTATGAAACAGTATTTTTTAAAAGGCCCTGAAAATAGCATGTTATTCTTTTCTGTTCTTCATCCCCTCTAGTACACCTAAGGTTGTCAGATATTTAGTTAGTACAAATGTGATATATAAAATGAGAAATTTGATTAGCTAATATCACCCTGAAAATTTGAAATAAGAATATAAAGTGATTGCTATTATTTCTTCTTTTGTGAAAGATCAAGCAAAGTGGTAACGTTTTGGGTGGGGCAGATTTTGTCTATTAAATTAACATATGGAAATAGACTAGCCAAGGAAGTTAACATAACTCAGAGAGATGGCTATTGTAAAGAACATTTCTTAAAAGATACTTTTATGTGGCACTTCCTGCTCCTGTTCAACCTTGTATAAGATGAAAGATTGAAAAACAACAAAAAAAACACAGCCATATCTTCCAGGAATTTGTTGTTTGGTAGCAAAGATAGACACATTCCTAAATAATTTAGAAACACCCAGACTGGTACTTGTTATAACAGAACTTTTTTGGATAGATTATAAGGGGAAAGTGGAAAGAGGAATTGTCACTGAGATAAGAAAAGAGTGTGGGAGGCTTCTTGAAAAGGGTACTATTAGAATTAGGTCTTGAAGTAAAATGTGATAGTTTGGATAAGTAGCATTCCTCAGTGAAAGAACCACGAGTGGGTGCCTGGGTGGCTCAGTCGGTTAAGCGACTGCCTTCGGCTCAGGTCATGATCCTGGAGTCCCGGGATCGAGTCCCACATCGGGCTCCCTGCTCAGCGGGGAGTCTGCTTCTCCCTTTGACCCTCTTCCCTCTCGTGCTCTCTATCTCTCATTCTCTCTTTCTCTGAAATAAATAAATAAAATCTTAAAAAAAAAAAAAAGAACCACATGAGTAAATGATTTATAAAATAGCTTAAGTTTTGTTGACACTTTATGTGCTAGGTATTGTACATGCATTAACTTATTGGACTCTATAAACAGTCCTGTGAAGTATGTACCAATATCTGAATTCACAGATAAAGAAACACAGCTTGGAGAGGTTGATTGGCTCAAGATTATACAGATGGTAGGTTCTGGATCAGGGAGAGGTCTGTCTGCCAGGCTCAAATTCAGGAGGTGGGAGTGGGTTCTAGCCTACTGGGGAAATGGTCAGTGGGCCTGCAGGTATGAAGCATTAGAACTGAGTGGAGGCTTAGGGCAGTGTTTCCCAAGTTTACCTTAACCTAGGGATCACTGAGGGGCAGGGGCACTTTTTAAAATAGAGATTTCCAGGCCAACTTCCCTGGAGATTCTGATCCTGTTGAAGTGGGGCAGGCCTTAAAATCTCTCTGTTTAACAAGAACCCCAGGGGATCTTTTGATGTGACAAGTTGGGCACATTTGATTAACTTGATTAATGCAGGAAATAAGGCATCTAATTCCTAATTGGTGCTCAATTGTTTGTAGAATTGGAATTTTCTTTTGTAGTCAAGAGACTATACAGTTTGGACTTTATGGGGTGGGTGACATTGAAGGTTTATGAGCAGGGTATGAAATTATTAGATATTTATAGAGAAAAAATAGTGTTCTTTTTTAATTTTTTAAAAATTTTCTTTAAATTCAATTTAGTTAACACATAGTGTATTATTAGTTTCAGAGGCAGAATTTAGTGATTCAACAGTTCCATGTAACATCCAGTACTCATGACATCAAGTGCCCTCTTCAATGCCCATTACCCAATTACCCCATCTCCCCACCCACCTCCCCTCCAGCAACCTTCAGTTTGTTTCCTAGAGTTAAGAGTCTCTTATGATTTGCCTCCCTCTGTTTTTATTTTATCTTTCCTTCCCTTCCTCTATGTTCATCTGTTTGTTTCTTAATTTTCAGTGTTATTTATATGAAGAAAATGTGTTTTTTTGTTAAAATTTAAAATGTTCTTTTCTTTTTTACTTCCAATAAGATGATTTTAAAATAACAAAATTAAAGAGATGCCTAAAGTATTTTTTTAAAGTTTATTTACTTAAGTAATCTCTACACCTAGGGGTGCCTCGGTGGCTCAGTCAGTTAAGCGTCTGCCTTCGGCTGGGGTCATGATCCCAGGGTCCTGGGATGAGCCCTGCATCGGGCTCCTCGCTCAGCGGGAAGCCTGCTTCTCCCTCTCCCACTCCCCCTGCTTGTGTTCCCTCTCTCCCTGTCTCTCTCTCTGTCAAATAAATAAAGTCTTAAAAAAAAAAAGTAATCTCTACACCTAAGGTGGGGCTTGAACTCAAGACCCTGAGATCAAAAGTCTCATGCTCTTCCAACTGAGCCAGCCAGGCACCCCAAGCATTCTTTATTTTGGAATGAAATCTTAAGCAATTTTTAACATTTGAGATTGTGGTGAGAATAAGTATGTATGTTTTAACCAACATAATATAACTATTATAGTGGTTCCAACTTTTTTTTATAATAATGTTTCTCTGATTTTAAAAGTAATACATCTTTTTGGACCTCAGTGCTGATGGAAATACTTGTTTCCCTTCCTTCCTGGATCCATTCTCTTCAAACTTCTAACCCCATTACTTCCTTCATCATTTTCAGCTGGCAAGGTTGCCTTCTACTTACCTGAGAAAATAAACATTATCACATGGATAGTATTTCAGTTCCCTGACTAAAACTGGCAGGTCAGCATCCACACCTGCACCCCCCTTTAGGAACCAGTTTGAGGTGTTTTTTTAAGTTTTTTTTTTTTTTCCCTACCGATGTGAGACTCAATCCCAGGATCCTGGGATCAGGACCTGAGCCGAAGGCAGCCGCTTAACCGACTAAGCCACCCAGGCGCCCCTAGGCACCAGTTTTAAGGAAGACATGTCAGCAAGGTCATATCCTTCCATCTGTGCCCTAGATGCCATCTTCTCCTGCTACCCTCCTCCTCCTCTGCCCCATTATCCCTTTGTGAACTAGTCCCCCGTTTTCCAATCGGAGCGACATCTAAACCTCTTTTAAAGAAAAATTTGTGGATTTCCAGGGATGACTTAAACTTTTTTAAATTATAATTTTAAATAAACAAGTATAAGCTCTGTGCTCTATACCTCTTACATAAGAAAAAAACAATTTTATAAATTAATTCAAAGCAAACTGCAAAACAATATTCAATAGCTGGCATACAATTCTGAAAAAGCACATTTAAAAATTATACAACAAAAATGCTTAGGATATTCAAATGTACATAGTGTATTGTGACAAATGAAACTAAATTGCATCTTGAAAGTTTAAATACTGTTAGCCTGCTACTGCTTAGGTTTTTTTTTTTTTTAAGGTTTTATTTATTTACTTGAGAGAGCAAGATGTGGAGAGGGAGGAGGAGAGGGGGAGAGAGAAGCAGGCTCCCCGCTGAGCAGGGAGCCTGACCTGGGGATCCTGACCTGGACCATGACCTGAGCCAAAGGCAGAGACTTAACTGACTGAGCCACCCAGGCACCCCCTGCTCAGGCTTTTTTTTTTTTAATTGTCCCTGCATATAACCACTTTGGGCCATGCGAGGACTCATTTCCCACTTCTCTTCTCTTTTTGGATTATAATATTCCATAAGAACAAGAGAAGTTTAGACTTCCTCTAAGAAATTTGCTGTGGCCCTCGACACCTCAGTCTATTTTCCCTTGGGTATTCCTTAGAACTCTGCATTTATCATGATACTTATCACTGTATTTTATAAATTGCCTATTTGTCTTTCAGTCTCCACCATCTGTCCAGGTAGTTTAAGTTGAATCTCCAGCACCCATCCAGTGAGATCATAAATATTATATCCTTTTTTTACTTGCTATAAAATGAATATTTCCCCCATGCATTACTCTTTGAAAACATTTCTATTTCATAATATTCATATTTCATATATGTTATTATTTAACTTTTCCCCTATTGTCAAACATTTAGATTGCTTTCAGCTTTACACTTTCAGAAATTTTATAAATTTTTTGCATCCTTTATTTTCCTGGAATAGATCCGTAATAGTTGAATTACTGAGTCCTGAGGAGGAAATATAATCTAGTAGTTAATGACTTGGGTTCAATTTTTGTTTGACTTTTTTGCCTTCTAGCCAATTGACCATTAAGATGAATAACCTGGGGCCCCTGCGTGGCTCAGTCGTTAAGCGTCTGCCTTTGGCTCAGGTCATGATCCCAGCGTCCTGGGATCCAGCCCCGCATCGAGTCCCGCACCGGGCTTCCTGCTCCGCGGGAAGCCTGCTTCTCCCTCTCCCACTCCCCCTGCTTGTGTTCCCTCTCTCGCTGTCTCTCTCTCTGTCAAATAAATAAAATCTTTGGGGAAAAAAAGGTGAATAACCTAAGCTTCAGTTTCTTTATTTTAGTATAAGGATATTTATTTAATAGGATGTGAATACTTAGCATTGAATACGAATAGAACAAATAATTTGAGAAATGGCTGACTTCAATAAATGCTATTATTTTGTACTTAGAAAAAAATATTTGATGGAGGTACTCGTAAATTACCGATAAAATTCATCAGTTTACACTTCCAACTCAGTGATGAGAACAAATTATAAGTTTGCGTTACAAAATGAACATACAGTTGATTTCACAACACTGCCACCCATTTGAAGCACTCTACAATATCTGCTTGGGAAAACTATAAAAACATTTGCAATTGCGAAACAATATGAAAACCAAAGAAACAATGGGGCGTATTTACATTAGCACCTCTTAGAGGGCGTTGCTTAAAAGTGTCCCTTCCCAGCACAAGAGGCAGAGGCCCCGGGGAAAGGTAGAGAGGAGTTTCCTTTACCTCAAGGGAACCCCAGGCTTCGTGCCTCTAAGGCTTTGGGCAGCTGTTCCTCGTAGAAACACAGGGCAAAGTGCAAACTGGAAGGAAAAGGGGGGAAAAAAAACCACCAATGGGTCTCCGCCGTTGATAAATTATGCGGCTCCAAGAGTGCATTTAGGAGAAGCTAAGCGGTGAAGTTTTAGCTACTTGAATTCCTCCAACTGAGACGCCCTCCGGGAAATTTCACCTCTTTGGCTTCTTTGAGTAGTTCTCGCGCTCTCGGGAAAGCTTCCTCGTCTCCCTGGCAACCCAACCGCCACCAATTGCAGCCAAGGGTTGGTGGTCACGTGGCCTCTGCCCCTTCCTTTGGCGGAGACAACATGGCGGTTAGGGCGAGCTGTAGTTTCGAGACTTGAATTACACGACTTGTACCTATTGCATTCCTGATGATGGCGTCTCCGATTTCGTGTAGCTCTCGTCATAGTCCAGATGAGCTCCCTGGAGACCCCTCTTCACAAGAAGATGAGGATTGCGATTACGAAGATCGGGTCAGCTACTCGGGTTCATACTCCTCAGCGAGTAGCGATTATGAGTAAGAGTCTTGAAGAGGGACAATTAAATCCATCCTTTCAATCCAGAGAGTATACACGTGGGCTGGGGGGTACTGCCAGAATGTTGGCGTAGTTGGGATTGAGTGTTTGAGGTTCTATAATCAAAGGGATTTATTTGAGCCACGTTCCAGTTGTGCGGTATTGTGAGCCGCAGTGACGTGCCATTCTTCGCTATTCGGGGCTTTTTATTATTGTCAGACGAGGAGGTTCTCCTCTTTGTGGCGGGTTCTATATTTACGGGTATATCTGTTAGGATGGTCACAAAACTCTTTGATCCTATCGCAGTGTCTTCTCTGACGTTATGATCTTTGTGATTTTAGTGGAAGGATACGCTCCACGTTTTATAAATCAACTATTTAAATTATACAGATTTTTTTCCTGTTATAAAAATGGGTAGATATATAAAAGAAAATCCACCCATAGTCTTCACCTTCAAGGACAACTTCTCAGCATTTGGGGGTATTTCTGCTATATTTTCCTATGCGTTCTCGTGGTTTTCTTGTTTTCTACTTAGTGCCATATGTAATTTTTATTTTTTAAAAATACTTTTATTTATATATTTGTCAGAGAGAGAGCCCACAAGCAGGGGGAGCGGCAGGCGGAGCAGGCAGAGGGAGAAGCCGACTCCCTGCTGGGCAAGGAGCCAGGTGTGGGACTCAGTCCTAGGACCCAGGGATCATGACCAGGAGCTGAGGGCAGACGCTTAACTGACTGAGCCACCCAGGTGTCCCAATAATGGAATTTTTAAAATACAAAATATCTAAGTGTTATTTTCCACTTTTTAATCCTTAATAATATTGAAAAAGTTATTTTGATTCATAGGACCCAATGCTATTTCAATTTTGAAGAAATCTATTTCTTACTGCTATGAATTAAGACCTTTTTGGAAAAGTAAATTAGCCCTAGTTTGAAATGAATGACTAACAGTGAAAAGGTTTAGGTGCCAAAACCTCAACCAATCCCATAATAGACTGCCATGCATAGTCAGTTTTAGGATGACATTTTAAGTGTATTATTTAGGAACAATAATTACAAGTATTTAATGTGTATTTAGGAGTAAAAATTACTTGGCAATTATTTCCACCTCTGGGTATGTAAAATTTTGCCATTATCTTTAAAAGAGTGAGGGAAAACTAATGACTGCTTAATATACTCTAGAGGCTCAATAAGGACAGATTACATTCTTGAAGAGACTATCAAGTATTTTGTGTAATCTTCTGCTGTGGTCACTTAAAAAATAATTTAAAAATTATGGTTATCAAGTGAGGCACTGGATGAAGTATGGATTACAGGAGACCTGATTTGGTCTTGCTATGGAGTCATAGACCTCTGAGACTCAAGCTCTTGATTTCTCTGCATCTTAGAAACACATATTTTTAGCTCAGAGAGAATCTGTAATTTACCCATAGTCATACAGCTGAGTGTTTTAGTATAGAAATTTAGGAGACCTGATTGCAAATGGAGTGCCCTGATTTTAATGGAATGAAGGTAAATGAACTAGCCCTGTTTCCTAGGAAATAAGCAGTCTGAGGACCTTGTGTTAAGAAAACTTGTTACCTCAAAACATTTTGTAAAAAAAAAAAAATTTTGTGATTCAAAATACATGTAAATATGGATTTTATATATACATATATAAACATTTGTGTGTGTATATATATATATATTTTTAAAGGGCATTAAGCTTTCCACATTAGTGATTCACTCATTACTCCAGATGTTCCACTGTCTTTATCTTCCTAATAGTAAAAGTACAGTAAATCTCTATTGTAAAATGTTTGGCTGGTCTATATTTTCAAGTCCTGTCAAGATTCAGATTTTATGGGGCTCCTGGGTGGCTCAGTTGTTAAGCGTCTGCCTTCGGCTCTTGGTCGTGATCCCAGGAGCCTGGGATCGACCCCCACATTGGGCTCCCTGCTCGGCGGGAAGCTTGCTTCTCCCTCTCCACTCCCCCTGCTTGTGTTCCCTCTCTCGCTGTCTCTCTCTCTGTCAAATAAATAAATAAAATCTTAAAAAAAAAAATTCAGATTTTATGTTTGTCCCTTCTTCATGTGTAGGACATGAGAATTGATTTGCTGATCTGACCGGGTAGGTTCTGGTCTGTTCCTATTTACCTCTCTAACTTGCAGAGTCACCACTGCAGAAGTGGTCTTCCCGGTTTGGACAGAATTACTTCTTTTTTTTTTTTTTTTTAAGATTTTATTTATTTATTTAAAGAGAGCGAGCATGTGAGGTGGGGGAGGGGCAGAGGGCAAGGGAGAATCTCAAGCTGACTCTGTGCTGAGTGTGGAACCTGCCGTGGAATCTCGCAACCCTGAGATCATGACCTGAACCAAAACCAACCATGGGACACTTAACCAACTGAGCCACCCAGGCACCTCTGGACAAGATCACTTCATAATCAAAGGCACAGGGACATGTGAACATGTGAACCTAATCTTACTCGTCAAAGCTAAGAGATAGGAATTGCCCATGTTGTTGCCTATATGTAGTTCATTCTTTTTAAACTTCTGAATAGGATTCCATTGTATGAATATACCAGAATTTATTCTTTTCTTGGGTTTTAACATAGGAATGTTACACTTGAAGAATCAAAATATTTCAAAGTCATGGTGCCATATACTGTATTAACATCCAATTTAGGATAATTCCCTTTTTCTTCTGCTCTGAACTCTGACTTCTTTTTTCTTTTAATTTAATTTCTTTTATCAAATTACATAGATTGGAAATTCGAACAGTGTATATCTAAGTTTATGATGAGAAATGGCCATTCTTTGCTACCCCTTCTCTCTACTTCCAACTCAGCATGTTTGAAGATAATTCATATCTTCCCTGTTTCTCCTCTAGCATTGCCCATCTTACTTACTGACATCACTCTCTCCTTGCTCATGTCTTCAGATCTAGTAAGTCTCCAGTCTTGTTGATTTCCTTTTCTGATAGCCACCCCTCCTTCTTCCTTTTCTTCAGAGGCGCTGCCTGACTTAAAGCACTTGACTCTCCCTTATAAGAGTGGAGTAGCCTTCTAACTGATCTGGATGCCTCGTCTTTTATCTCTAGTCTTTTTTCCCTACAGCTGCCAGAATTTGCTTTCTAGAACACAGTTCTAAATCATTTTTCTCTTAGAGAACCTACTATAAAAAGATATATTGTGGCAGTTTGAATCAAAGATAGAATTAAACACGTGTTAATATTACCAGTGAAGCTAAATAAAATGAAGCAAATATTCATGTCCTTAACTAGCTCATCCCTGTGATCCAGAAGAGAAGGCTGAGATTTAAAAAACAGCTAATATGTCAGGCTTGGTCACTGATGGTTGTATTGCAAATAATTCAACCACTTCAGTTACAATGGAATTTCTTTATGAAGTGTTGCCTGAAATAATCATCTGGTGCAGTGTAATGAGTATTGGATTAAGATAGGGGTCAGACAACCTGTCTCTTTATCCCTGCCACCAACCATATGGCCTTATATGTGTCACATGACTTCTGTAAGGATCAGTTTTCACGTCTTAAAATGGGAATGAGAGTATTTACTTAACTGAATTTTGTTGACTGTGAGATTTGTCAAATCCTAGGAACAGGAAAATTGTGAACAGTTGATGGTGAGGGATTGACAAGGAGACAAAGAGGAGTTGATGGTAGAGGTGACATGTATTTGATTTGGAAGAGGGTCAATCCAAGCTGAGTTTCATTTCCTCATTTTCCCCCAGCTTTATGGAAGTATAATTGACAAATAAAAATTGTATATATTTAAGGTGTACAATGTGGTGATTTGATATGTACATACAGTAGAGGATTCTCTAAGAGAAATGCAAATTTTACAAGATTATTTTGCTTGCCTAAAAGTGTTAACATTTTAATTTCATCAAGTTTTCCCTGGTCTTGAGGGGTTCAGAGTTAGAAGAATTCTTGGTTATAAGCTATTGTTTTATGAGATCTCTCTTATAACAAGTTTTCTCATCTTTGTCAGCGGTTTCACAACTTCCTCCATATCTTCAGGAGGGAGAACACTACATATTCTAAGTGGCAGTGTGGTTAAAGAGAAAACTGAAGGCGGAATGTTCAAGAATTTCTATAAAATCTTTGTGTAGATGACCTAATAAAGACATGCTTTTCTTTTTTCTTAATTCAAAATTATTTTTTCTGAAAAATTTGAAATACGCACAAAAGAAAGACCCCTATATACTTCTCACCAAAGACATGGCTTTTCTTTACCTGAAAACTATTTTCCTGGTGTTGATTGAGAAGCTTCATGGGCCTTCATTTATTCTGACTTTTATTTTAAAATTTGAAGTAGTAAGATAATTATGTTAGGGCAGTGAAACTACTCTGTATAATACTATAATGGTGGATGATACATGTCATTATGCATTTACCTAAACCTGTAAAATATACACCACCAAGAGTGAACTGTAATGTAAACTATGGATTTGGGGTGATTATAATATATGAGTATAGGTTTATCCATTGGAACAAATGTATCACTCGGGTGGGAGATGTTGATAATGGAGGAGGTGGGAGGAAGGGAGTCTCTCTGTACCTTCAACTCAATTTTGCTTTGAACCTAAAACTGTTCTTAAAAAAAAAAAGTGCAGTAAATCATTTTTCTATAGTACTCAAAAGCTCAGTAGCCTCCCAAATAAATTCCAGATTCCTTAGGATGATTTTAAAGCTGTTTCAGATTTGTCCCTGGCCTCTCTGATCTCATCTTTGATGATCTTCCTTCTTTAAAGCTTTCTTTATTCCCACTTGTCTTACCTCAGGCTGCTATTTAAAAAATAGTATAGGGTGCCTGGGTGGCTCAGTCAGTTAAGCATCTGACTCTTGATTTTGGCTCAGGTCATGATCTCAGGGTCCTAGGATTGAGCACCACATTGGGCTCTGCACTGGGCATGGACCTGCTTAAGATTCTCTCTCTCCCTCTCCCTATGCACCCCCACCCCCATTCCCGCTTGCACATACACTCTCTCTCAAAAAAATAAATAAAATAAAAAAAAATAGCATAGACTGAGTAGCTTATAAACAACAGAAATTTATTTCTCACAGTTCTGAAGGCTGGTAGTTCAAGACCACTGTACCAGCATGGTCAGGTTCTGGTGAAGACCCTCCTCCAAGTTGTAGATTGCTGACTTCTCTTTGTATCCTTACATGGCAGAGAGCAGAGAGAACAAGCAAGCTTTCTCATGACCCTTATGAGGGCACTAATCCCATTCACCAGGGCTCCATCCTCATCGCCTCATCTAACCCTAATTGCTTCCCAAAGGTCCCTCTCTAATACCATCACATTGAGTGATAGGGTTTCAACATACACATTTTGGGGAGACACAAACATTCAGTGCTTAACATTACTATGCGGAAACATACGCTCATTCTCCTATCTCTGGTGTACTTCCACACCTACACTTGTATGGCCTTTGTTCTCTCCGAAACACCCTTTCTTCCTATCTTATCAAAATCACTCAATGTCCCACTTATGTGCTACCTTCTCCTTTACCTTTTTTGATACTTCTTAGACCTAATTTCTCCAAACTTGGCTCTCCTATAGCGGTTTTTGTTCTTCACTGTTGGCACTTGCATTTTAGCTAGGTGATGAGCCCTCAGTCCATCTGACATTTTTTAAAAGTACAAAAATGCCCTATCACAGAATGTTTTGCTGGCCTCTGATTTCAATTTTGCCAGGCTCAGATCTTATCCCTAACTTAGTGCTTTGTAAGCATGCTCCATTTAACTGAAGGGGGTAGAGGTAGGGAATATGGTCCTGGGAATGGGGTCATTATTAATATAGTTCCAATGGAGATGTCTTCCTGATGTAAAAATTTATTTCATGCAGTGAGTACACAATAATTTACTGGCTGATCCCTTCCTTTTCTCTACCATGCTTCACATTTGTTCCAGTGGTGACTGTGGCTAGGCTAGAAAGAACACCAGCCCATCCCAGGCTCCCCACCCCTCAAGCTGCCATAACATCTAGCATAGATTTTAACCATTCAAACTATGGCTTTCTCCTAGAAAACGATCAAAAGACTTCAAGGATGAAAATTAGATATTGCTGGTAGACAGAGCACAGAAAAACAAACACAGAAAAATGTTGGACAGACCAGTACTGAACAAACACCAGATAGAATCCATATTTATTTGTTATGATATTTTTATTGTGTGTGTTTTTATTGTGTGTGGTTTTTCTTTGTCCCTAGAATTGTCCCTCTGTACATATTAGCACCATGTGTGTTGACCACTTTGGTGCTTTTGCTCACTAAAAAGGAAAACAAAGTATACTGTAACAGGTTTGGAGTAGTAACAAAAGTCTGTTTTCCTTAAGGAAATGAACCAGTAGGTCTGGCTATTCATAACTTTTCCTGTGGTAGCCAAGAAAATCCCAATACCATTTCAATTGATAAAAAATGTTGACAATGTAAATAAAGACCTGAGAGATTCAATAATTTAGAAGAAAAAAATTAGTATCAGTGTAGAATTCTTTTTTTCTTTTTTTAAGCTTTATTTATTTGACCGAGAAAGAGACAGTGAAAGAGGGAACACAAGCAGGGGGAGTGGGAGAGGGAGAGGATGAGGGAGAAGCAGGCTCCCCACTGAGCAGGGGGCCTGTTTTGGGTCAATCCCAGGACCCTGGGATCATGACCTGAGCTGAAGGCCGACGCTTAACCAACTGAGCCACCCAGGCGCCCCTCAGCGTAGAATTCTTGAATATGAATTGAGAAACTTATTAGCATTATCTGAAATTCATTTTCTTTAATATAGTTATGTTACTGTTTATGTAAGTGAACTTGGTTATTTGCAAATTAGCAAATCTTTCTTTGGGAAGAAGGACTGCTCATGTTTACTACATCATTTAGAGCCTTGAAAACCAATGAAACTGTCCTCAAACTTTGCAAGCAATGAATATACAATTGTTTCTGTTCAGAGAATAGTGGAATAAACAAAATAATCTCATCGAAAGACATTTACACAATGACAACTTTGCAGTTTGTACCATAGGATCTCAGAAAAGAGATTAAAGAACACTTACGAAAATCTGTATTATAAAAAAATCAGAATTAAAGCTGCTAGAGTTAATTCCTTTTTCAAAATAAGCATTTTCTTTTGGAATTAAGTTTAGACTTACAGAAAAGTTGCAAACATAGTACAGAGAGTTCCCTTATATCCTTCACCCGGTTTCCCCTGGTGTTAACATCTTACACAACTATGGTATGTTTGCCAGAACTAAGAAATTAACATTAGTACAGTACTATTAAATAAACTCCAGACTTTATTTGAATTTTACCATTTATCTACTTACGTCCTTTTTCTGTTCTAGGATCTAATCCAGAATATCATATTGCATTTAATCATTAAGTCTCCCTAGTTTCCTGTGGTCTGTGACAGTTTCTTAGTTGTTTCTTGTTTTTCATAACCTGGAGCTCTTGGTTAAGGTAACGTCTGCAAGGTTTCTTCACTGTGAAGTTACTATTTCTCATTTTCCATACTCTGTTCTTTGGGAACGCATCACTAAGTCCAGTTCACATTAAAGGGGAGGAAGGATTAAGCTCCATCTCCTGGAGGAGAGAGTATCAACATATAATATTAATTTATTTAATTTTGTTATTAATAATAGTTGGACTGAAAGGTTGGTTTTTTCGTAGTTGTTGTCTTTAATACACCCTCTTCTAGTAGAACTAGTTTGAGAATACAGTCTTCACAACTCTGTTAAACTTTCTAACACATTAATCAGTTATGCTCTTGATGTTTATCTAAATAGGAATTAATCATCTGGAGTAGGAATAAGGAACCTTCCAGGAATACTGAACTATGGGAGCCACAGAGGCCGCATCTAGTTTGCTGCTTCTTTTTTTTTAAAGATTTTATTTATTTGACAGAGAGACACAGCAAGAGAGGGAACACAAGCAGGGGGAGTGGGAGAGGGAGAAGCAGGCTTCCCACTGAGCAGGGATCCCTATGCAGGGCTTGATCCCAGGACCCTGGGATCATGACCTGAGCCGAAGGCAGACACTTAACAACTGAGCCACCTAGGCACCCCTCTAGTTTGCTTCTTAAGCCAATAGCACTTAGCCTGGAGCCTAGCAAATAGAGGTCATTGGAGACATCTTCCTTTATTGCTAGGGGTTGGAAGAATACAGAAGTATGAGTGCTATATCTAATAAAGTTATAAGTTTCTCTACATTTTTTATTCTGTTGGGCAAGAGGAAAGGGACTGACATTTATTTGACACTTACCATGCCAAGCACATTTTTTAATTTACTGTTGATAACAGCCATGTGAGGTAGCTATAACCTGTTTTCTAGAAGAGAAAAACTAAAGCTTAGAAAAGTAAAAATGTCAATAGAACAGAATTTGAACCCAGATCTTTGTGACTTCTCAGTTCATTTTTTTTTACTATACATGGTTCCTTCTTTCATGAGTCTCGTACATTCATTTCCCTGTCTTTGTTCCTGTTCCTCTTATCTCCTTTTAATTTCTTCTTCCTCTTAAAGTGAAGTATCTTAAATTTAGAGGTGAGGAAAATGGATCTCATTCATTGCTGGTGGAAATGTGAATTGGTATAATCTCTGGTTAAAAATGTATATGTATACATACATATAAGGATGGTTACTGTATCATTGTCCATAAGAGTAAAACAAATACTGAACACAAAGCTAGCTTATAAGGAGGTGAATGACCAAATGTGCTTCATCCTTGATAGGAACCATTAATGCAGCCATTAGGGGTGATACATGTTAAAGGTATATATGTATATATACACACACATTTGAAAGATGATTCCACATTTTATTTATTTTTTTTTTTTAATTAAGATGTTATTTATTTGACAGAGAGAGAGAGACAGTGAGAGAGGGAATACAAGCAGGGGGAATGGGAGAGGGAGAAGCAGGGAGCCCGATGCGGGGCCCGATCCCAGGACCCTGGGATCATGACCTGAGTCGAAGGCAGATGCTTAATGGCTGAGCCACCCAGGTGCCCCTCCACATTATATTTATATATAATAGAATATGTAATAATTCTAGTTTTTCAAAACAATGACAGCATAATCCTATATATGTTTTTATATGATTTTATGATTTTAAGAACATGAATATTTAACATTTATGTCAGTGAAAAGTAGGAAGGGAAGATGACATGTATTATAGTTTTGTTCCCATTTATATAAAATGAGTCTATGCATATGTATGCATAAAAGGATGCATGAAAGTACAGTCACCAACTAGGAATCTGGTCGACATTAATTCCTTCCTCTGTCTTCATCTCATTCAATCAGTCTCAAAGTCCAGGGATTTTCAAGCATTTCTTAAATGTTTTTCTTACTTTCCATGTTTTCTGCCTTGCTTTATTTATTTATTTATTTATTTATTTATTTATTTATTATTATTTTATGTTAATCACCATACATTACATCATTAGTTTTTTTTTTTTAAGATTTTATTTATTTGAGAGAGAAAGAATGAGAGACAAAGAACATGAGAGGGAGGAGGGTGAGAGGGAGAAGCAGGCTCCCCACTGAGCAGGGAGCCCGATGCAGGACTCGATCCCAGGACTCCAGGATCATGATCCGAGCCGAAGGCAGTTGCCCAACCAACTGAGCCACCCAGGCGCCCCTACATCATTAGTTTTTGATGTAGTGTTCCATGATTCATTGTTTGTGCATAACACCCAGTGCTCCAAGCAGAAAGTGCCCTCTTTAATACCCATCACCAGGCTAACCCA
Source organism: Callorhinus ursinus (assembly GCF_003265705.2). Lineage (NCBI taxonomy): Eukaryota > Metazoa > Chordata > Mammalia > Carnivora > Otariidae > Callorhinus > Callorhinus ursinus. The sequence goes on from NW_027397066.1 coordinate 106,058,591, forward strand.
TGCCCCCACCCCCCTCCCCTCTAGAACCCTCAGTTTGTTTCTCAGAGTCCATAGTCTCTCATGGTTCATCTCCCCTTCCAGTTTCCCCCCTTCATTCTTCCCTTCCTGCTATCTTCTTTTTTTTAATATATAACGAATTATTTGTTTCAGAGGTACAGGTCTGTGATTCAACAGTCTTACACAATTCACAGCGCTCAGCATAGCACATACCCTCCCCAATGTCTATCACCCAGCCACCCCATCCCTCCCACCCACCACCACTCCAGCAACCCTCAGTTTGTTTCCTGAGATTAAGAATTCTTCATATCTGCCTTGCTTTAGATACCATCTTTGCCTAGTATCTAAACATCCCCCTAACTATTCTCTTGACTTAAATCTTATCTACCTCAAATCCTTCTTCCAATTTCTTATTAAAGTAAATCTATCCAGAGATATCTGACACATAAATCTCTATCTAGAACTCTTAAACTATAAAATCCAAACCCCTTGCCATGGTCCAAAAGGCCTTGTAAAATTAGGACTTGACTACGTTTCCTCTTGTGCCCCACCTTTGGCAACTGTAGACTAGCTTTGTTTTGTTTTGTTTACAAGATTTTTTTAAAATTCCTAGTTAGTTAACATACAGTGTAATATTAGTTTCAGGAGTAGAATTTAGTGATTCATCACTTACAACACCCAGTGCTCATCACAACAAATGCCCTCCTTAATGCCTATCACCTATTCAGCCCCTCCCCTGCTCACCCCCCCCCAAAATGTCTGTTCTCTATAATTAAGAATCTGTTTGTGGTTTGCCTCTCTTTCTTCGCCCCCTCGGATATTCATCTGTTTTGTTTCTTAAATTACACGTATGAGTGAAATCATATGGTATTTGTCTTTCTCTGACTTATTTCACTTAGCATAATACTCTTAGCTCCAACCACATCATTGCAAATGGCAACATTTCATTCTTTTTTATGGCTGAATAATATTCCTGTGTGTGTGTGTGTGTGTGTGTGTGTGTGTGTGTGTGTGTGTATCACCTCCTTATCCATTCATCAGTTGATGGATACTTGGGCTGTTTGCATTTTTTGGCTATTGTTGATAATGCTGCTATAAACATTGGGGAGCATGTACCCCTTTGAATCAATATTTTTGTATCCTTTAGGTAAATACCTGGTACTGCAATTGGATCATATGGTAGTTTTATTTTTAACTTTTTGAGGAACTTCCATACTTTTTCCACAGTGTCTGCACCAGTTTGCATTTCCACCAGCAGTTAAGGAGGTTCCCCTTTCTCTGTATCCTCACCAACATCTGTTGTTTCCTGTGTTGTTAATTTTAGCTATACTGACAGGTGTGAGGTGGTATCTCATTGTGGTTTGGATTTGTATTTCCCTGATGATGAGTGATGTTGAGCATCTTTTTATATGTGTGTTGGCCATCTGTATGTCTTTGGAAAAATGTCTGTTCATGTCTTCTGCCCATTTCTTAACTGGATTATTAGTTTTTTGGGTGTTGAGTTTGATAAGTTCTTTAAGATTTTGGACATATCCTTTATCAGATATGTCATTTGCAAATATCTTCTCCCATTCTGAAGGTTTCCTTTTAGTTTTGTTGATGGTTTCCTTTGCTGTACAAAACCTTTTTATTTTGAGGTAGTCCCAATAGTTCATTTTTGCTTTTGTTTCCCTTGCCTCACGGGACCTATCTAGAAAAAAGTTGCTACAGCCAATGTCAGAGAAGAGAAGTTGCTGCCTGTGTTCTCTTCTAGGATTTTTGATATTTCAGGTCTCATTTAGGTCTTTCATCCATTAGGTCTTTCGTCCATTTTGAATTTATTTTTGTGTAAAGTGTAAGAAATTGGTCAGGTTTCATTCTTCTGCACGTAGCTGTCCAGTTTTCCCAGCACCATTTTTTGAAGAGACTGTCTTTTTTCTGTTGGATATTCTTTACTGCTTTGTTGAAGATAAGTTGACCATATAGTTGTGAGTCCCTTTCTGGGTTTTCTGTTATGTTCCATTGATCTATGTGTCTGTTTTTCCACCAATACCATACTGTCTTGATCACTACCCCTTTGTAATATAACTTGAAGTCTAGAATTGTGATGTCACCAGCTTTGCCTTTCTTTTTCAAGATTGCTTTGGCTATTTGGGGTCTTTTGTGATTCCATACAATTTTAGGATTGATTGTTCTAGCTCTGTGAAAAATGCTGGTGGTATTTTGATAGGGATGGCAATAAATGTGTAGATTGCTTTGGGTAGTATAGACATTTTAACAATATTTGTTCTTTCCATCCATGACCATGGAATGTTTTTCCATTTCTTCGTGTCATCTTCAATTTCTTTCATCAGTGTTTTATAGTTTCAGAGTACAGATCTTTTACCTCTGTAGTTAGGTTTATTCCTAATTATCTTATGGTTTTTGGTGTAATTATAAATGGGATCGATTCCTTAATTTCTCCATCTGCTGCTTCATTATTGGTTTAGAGCAATGCAACAGATTTCTGTACATTGATTTTGTATCCTGGGACTTTACTGAATTTGTGTATCAATTACAGCAATTTTTTGGTGGAGTCTTTCAGGTTTTCTACGTAGGGTAACATGTTGTCTGCAAATGGTGAAAGTTTTACTTCTTTGCCAAGTGCCTTTTCTTTTTGTTGTCTGATTGCTGAGGCTAGGACTTCCAGTACTATGTTAAATAACAGTGGTGAGAGTGGACACCCCACCCCTCTCTTGTTCCTGACCTTAGAGGAAAAGCTCTGTTTTTCCCCTTTGAGGATGAAATTAGCTGTGGGTTTTTCATATATGGCCTTTATGATGTTGAGGTATGTTCCTTCTTTAGTTGTCTACATGGGTCAGACTAGTTTTAGTTGTCCACATAGGCATAGAGACAGCCCCTCAAGGCCTCTGCTTATGCTGTTATTTCTGCTTGGAATTGTCTTTTCTTCTTCCCCTTCAGGCCCCCATATCCCCATCACCAACCACTTATTCTTTTAAAACTTACTTCTGTGTATCCTCTACCAGAAATTCTCCCTGCCCTCACCCTCAATCCCAGGCTAAACTAGGTGACCTCTATTTTGCATTTACCATGTGTATCATTGTGAATTCTTTCTCACTTTCTCTTCCCCACTAGACAAGGAAAGGACTGATGTTTTAATCATTACAATTCTAGTACCTTCCAAGCACCTGGCACTGTTCATTTGCTCCATGATTGAATGTCCTGTGCCCCCCCCCCATCTTTAAGTCATAGCCAAAAAGTGCTTCTCATTCAAATTTTAGAGATAAGATGAAACATCCTCATGTTTAGCATAGGGGAAAAAGTATTTCTTTGGGGTCACATATTTAATGCAAATAATATACTAGATTAAAAGATTATGAAGCAAATAATTTCATTCATTGTTTAAATTGATACATATCTTCATAAGTAATTGTGTATAATCATGATATGTACATTGTGCCATTTTAAATTATGGTACATAGTTACCTAAATTTTTTATGATTAGAGGCAATTATTTAGATTCTTCAGAGTAGAATTACAGAGTTATTAAATACTAATTTCTGTGGGTACAAATGGATATGGTTGAAACATCTGATAAATGGTTAATACCTGGTGCTAAGTGGTGCTAACATGATGCCACACATTGGAACCAACAAGTGCCAAAGTAATATTAGTTTTGATATTTGGGGTTAGGTATGCCTTTTTTTTTAACCATTAATATATAGTTGAAAATCCTGTATTAATTGCCAGCCACAGATGAGATAGGTGGTTAATTTCAGAGTTGAGTAATAGAATAGTGCACTTTTTTAAATTAATTTTCAGTTTTTAGAGAGACAGTTGACTTTTTTTGAGAGAGAGAGAGAGCATGCGTGTGCATGCAGTGGGGGGAGGGACAGAGGAAGAGGTGGAGAGAGAATCTTAAGCAGGCTCCAAGCCTGGTGTGGAGCCCAACACCAGTACCCAAGCCCTACACGGGGCTGGATCTCATGACCCTGAGATCATGACCTGAGCCGAATTCAAGCATCAGACACTTAACCGACTGAGTCACCCAGGCACCCCTAGAGAGACAGTTGACTGTTAAGTTAAAAGAACCAGAGTTGCTAATAAACACTGCAGAAAATGGAAATGTCTTCTATTTGATGGAACTATTAGAATACAAATTATACCCTTTTACATCAGAATATTAGAGCTGGTGTTTCGTAAAGACTCTCTTAACATATTATATTTTCCACTGTAACCAGTTTGCTTTAAAAAATAGTTTGAAAGGTAAATTTTCATAACATTAAACAGGCAGGGTGGAGTTTGTGATTAGGTTTGTTACCTTAAGATGAGAATTTTGGGGCGCCTGGGTGACTCAGGTCAGCCTTGGCTCAGGTCACGATCCCAGGGTCTTGGGATCAAGCCCCACATCAGGCTCCCTGCTCCGCGGGAGGCCTGCTTCTCCCTCTCCCACTCCCCCTGCTTGTGTTCCCTCTCTCGCTGTGTCTCTCTGTCAAATAAAAAAAAAAAAAAGATGAGCATTTTGTTTTTTTAATGCTGTTTCAGTCATTTTAATAGCAGTACTTTTGTTTTTTTCAATGGCCTACTTCCCAGTTAAATTTTTTTTTTAACAATCACATGATGAATTATGTAATATGTGGTTTACTTTTCTTACTACAATTATTCATAAAAAGGAGTTTTATGGAAATTATAAGCTATAGAAGCAATCACTATTAACTGTGATTATAAACTAGTTGTTTTCAGAGATTTTAGTTTATGGTGAGGTGAACGTTTGTTTTTTTGAAAATTTATTGTATAAACAAATCTTATTAATAATGGTAGACTTTAGCTTTCGTCTTAACATGACAGCCGTGCTGAAGAGTTTCTATGCAAATGGGATGTTTTTATGTCCAATTTCCAAATGGCTATGTCTGGATACAATTGCACAATCAACTATTAATGTAAATTATTGTCCAATGAAATTGTTTAAAGTGGGCAATAACCTTACAAGGGCTGAATTAAAATGAAAAAAAAACACCTTAGATTCTAGAAGGAGGCCATCTCCTTTTTTTGTTTTCTATCACTATGCTTTTTTGATACCCTCTCTTCCAACCCCATTTCTTCAAGACTCTTAAAAAGTGTCCTAGAAAATAATGTTGATGCTTATAATAAATCAGAAACAGTAAGGAGACTTTGAAATAATCAAAGAACTTTCACCTCCTCCCACCTCCCTGCACCCCTGGTGCCCAAAAGACATAACTATTTTTCTTATGTTTGGCTGCTATTCAGAGCGTCTTTTCTATTTTTCACAGTGAGGTTGAACCTGAATGGCTGGACAGTGTGCAGAAAAATGGAGAATTATTTTATTTGGAATTGAGTGAGGATGAAGAAGAAAGCCTCCTTCCTGAGACTCCTACAGTGAACCATGTCAGGTTCAGTGAAAATGAGATTATAATTGAAGAGGATGATTACAAAGAAGGAAAAAAGTACGAACCTAAACTCAAGCGGTTTACCAAAATTTTAAAAACTAAAAGTCTTTTACCTAAGCGCTACAATAAAAAGAATAGGAATGACAATGAGCTGGTGTCCATTCTAAAGCATCAATCCAATCAGAAAACAGGAGTTGTTGTCCAACAGCGGTACAAGGATGTGAATGTTTATGTAAACCCCAAAAAGTTAACTGTGACCAAAGCCAAAGAGCAGCTCAAGCTTCTGGAAGTCCTGGTTGGGATTATCCATCAGAGCAAGTGGAGCTGGAAAAAAAGTGGAAAACAGGGCAGTGGAGAGAGACTTGTGGTCCATGGCCTGCTGCCAGGAGGCTCTGCTATGAAGAGCGGTCAGATATTAATTGGTAAGTGTTGCTGGTGAACACTGTGTTTGTTTGCAGAGATTCATGATTAGTGACACCTTGTGAGTCGTGATCAAAACAATTATATCCAAAGTCTCAACAGATTAAGGACTGCTTGATGATATTTGGGACAGTAGTGAAATTGTTAATCATGGTGTACTACAAGGCATGATGTTCTTAAAATAAGTACTTTGGTGAGTTGAATATGTGTGTGCCTTGTTTAGGCCAAGGAATAGCTTAACTAATTTTTGAGTTTTGAATTATATCATTTTATTTCATCTTGGTTATGTTTGCTGACAAGAAAAAGAAAATAAGTTAATTTTACAGTGATAATTTAGATTTGAATGACCTACATCCAATAGCATGATATAAAAATATGTAATTTATGAATAAAAGTACTTTTAAATTGTATGTTTGCACTTGAGTACACTAAGTTCTTGGAGTGGTTTTAAACTGTTTCGTTTGGCATATTCAGCAACAGTGATGTTATACATAAATTTCCTTTTAAGGGTGCTTGTCATAAAATATCTCATCAGTTTGAAGGGAAAAAAATATATCCGAAAGTTATTCTGAATATATATTAAGATGAGCATTTTGTATTGCTGATACATTTTCAGCTGTTAGATATAATGCTTGAGTTAGAGGCAACTTCGTTACTTAGGTAAAAGCTATATTAGTCAAATGTGAGAATATATTATTAATGAAACTTAAAAGTTATTAACAAATCTAAAAGCTGACAGTCTTTAAAGTTGACTCAGCCTACAAGATTTAGATACAGCAACTTTTATAGCTACCTTAGAAACATTTAGAAATATTTCTTTAAGTCCAAGTTGCATTTGTTTGTTCACTGAGTCCACAAAATTTTTGAGCATCTGCTAAGTGTCAGGAATACAAAGATTACTCTAAGCATCCACTCACTCCTCTTAAGAAGCTCCTACTCTGGTGCAAGAGGTGGGTGAGAAATAGGCAGACAGTTTCGCATAGTATGATAAGTGCCATGATAGGATTTACAAGAACAAATCACATAGGAAGAGCATCTATGCAGTGTGTGTTCCAAATGGTTGCGACAAGATCTCCACATTCTCTTCTTAACAATGCAGTGTTGATACTCCTCCCATGGAGAGTTAAGTTTTTGTGTCCTCCCTTCCGTACCCCTGTGGGCCTGGACTACGGCTTAAGTAGTACTATGTGATTTCAGAGGTGGGATCATAAAAGGGGATGCAGCTTCTGCACCCAGTTGCCATTGTGTCAGCAAGGCCGGTCCACATGAAGAGGCCATGAGTACTATTCTGGCTGATCACCCCAGCTGAGGCCTCAGCCACCCTGCAGCATCAGCTACCACACATAAGTGAATAAGCCTTCCAGAAAATTCCAGCCCCAACCATCATGTGGCTGCAACCACAGGGGGAACCCCAAGTAAAAACCTCAGCTAAGCCCAGTCAACTCCAGAACCAGGAAACATAATAAATATTGTTTTAAACTCCGAAGTTTCGGGGTCATTTGTTATGCAGCAGCGGATAGCTGGAACAGAAGCTAATATCATGCTTACATTCTCTCAGGTGCTCAACTTCCTTTTTTATAAAATGTCTTTAAGGTTTATTCTTTTCATTCTGTCAGAGGATGCCAGAATTCATGCTTATGAAATCTTGCCTGGTTGTTGCCAACCACCATAATTTTAGGATACCACATGATGGAAAACTTCTATATTTATCTGGGGCCTCTGCTCAGGACCTAATTGGCCTGATTTGTAGACAAATCTCTAAAATTCTTTTTACCCAGGGGCGCCTGGGTGGCTCAGTCGTTAAGCGTCTGCCTTCTGCTCAGGTTATGATCCCAGGGTCCTGGGATTGAGCCCTGCATCAGGCTCCCTGCTCGGCGGGAAGCCTGCTTCTCCCTCTCCCACCCTTGATGCTTGTGTTCCTTCTCTCGCTGTGTCTCTCTCTGTCAAATAAATAAATAAAATCTTTAAAAAAATAAAATAAAATTCTTTTTACCCATTTCCTTTGAAACCTAGTGGAGAGGTGGTTATGGTCAGTGAGTGTCCCATTCCATGTTTCCTTTCCCCTGATCCTCACTCCAGTCTGCTGAGCCTTCTAGGAATGCCACTTACCTCTCGACCTGATCTTTTTGCACCATCTGTATGGGAGGAAAGAGAATGAACTGTAGAGAGGAAGAGGCTGCTAGGTAGTCCTGTTGTTTATCTTTAAAATAATTTAAAGTTACACAGGATGCTGGTAGTATACTTTTTGACTTGAATGTGGTTACGTGGGTATGTTCACTTTTTGATAATTTATTGTTGTACTATTATAGTTTGCACACTTTTCTGCATGTGTATGAATAGCAATGAAAAGGCAGAAAAATGAAGTTCATGATTTCCGTTTCATAATGGAAAGTTTATGATTTACCAATAAGTAAAAAAAAAGATTTGTCAAAATAAAATGATTATTTCATCCTTGGTGCATAGCAAAATGCTTGGTTGATAAATAAGCCCTCAAAAACATTTATTAAATAAATGCATAAACTATGTAGAAAAATATGTGCAGGGAAAACAATTGGAAGTAAATATAAATACAGCATAATGCTATTAGTGTTGGGTTTGTGTGGAGACATTATAGGTGGTTTGTTTTCTGTTTTTTCAGATTTTTAATTTTATGGTGATGTTGTATATTTTTAAAGTTACATACTTTGGGAATAAATAATGGACAATTTTAATATCATAGTGACTTTGATAATCCCCCAGCACTGAATTTTCTCATTTGTTTCTTTCATGGTTTCATTTTACACTGAAGTCTGTGGTTGAACTGTGAGGTAACCCCATAGGCAGAAGGATCTTGAAAACTTTGTCCTGGTAAAGCAGTTTGCTCTGGTGACTTCTGCCATTGTCTAGCTGGAGAATGACCCTCCTTTGACTAAAGTGCATTGGCCAACACAGTGAGACTGGTGACTGTTTTTCATTCTTTCCTTTCATGACAGTAGAACTCTATTCTATTCTGATTCTTCTTTCCTGGGGTTTTGGGGGTTTTGCTGCATTTTCTAGTGCCATTTTTGCTTTTCTTGCGCTGACTTGCATCTTTATTTTTTATTTCTGAGTTTTTCTTAAAGACTGACTGCTGAGGGGCACCAGGGCGGCTCATTTGGTTAAGCATCCAACTCTTGATTTCCAGCTCAGGTCATGATCCCAGGGTTGAGTTCAAGCCCTGTGTTGGGCTCCATGCCCAGCGTGGAGCCTGCTTAAGACTCTCTCCTTCTCCCTCTGCCCCTACCCTGCTCCTCCCCACCCCCATGCGCGTGAGTGTGTGCATGTGCTCTCTCGCTCAAACAAATAAATAAATCTTAAAAAAAAAAAAAAAAGTTTGACAGCGCATTGTTCCTTAATTACCGGTAGCCAGCCTCTATCCCTAGACCAAAGCATATTCTCTTTACCTGTATCCTAGAAACTGCGTTATCACCTTGGTGATTTTTTTTTTCAAGATGAGCCATTTTTACTCATTTTAACTAGATGTTTTTTAAGGATTGGAAAGGATAGGGCTAAAGAAATCACATTAATGTTCTAGACACACATACCGCTGTAGAATGTTTCTGCTCAACAATAAAAAAAGTTTTTAAGTGCTTTTTGTGCAACTTCCAATGTTCTCACCTGCGATCACTGAATAACTTTGTTTTGTATGACATACTTGTGCTATTTCTCTTTTACATTTTTTGCAGTTTTTTTACTTTTTAAAAATCTTTTTGAGGCATAACATATATTCATAACATGGACAAATCTTAAGTGTACATTCAACAAATTTTGACATATGTTATATGCCTGTGTAACTACCAACCAGATCAAGATAAAGAACATTTCCAGTACCCAGAAGGCTCCATGGTGCCTCCTCCCAGTTAATACCCTCTCCCTTCCAAAAGTCAAGTTTTCTATTAACAGAGTTGATTTTTCCTCTTCCTCTTCTTTTTTTTTTTTTTAATTTTACCCCTTTTTAAACTTCATTTAAAGGAAGTATAAAGGGGTGCCTGGGTGGCTCAGTCGTTAAGCATCTGCCTTTCACTCAGGTCAGGATCCCAGCAGGAAGCCTGCTTCTCCCTCTCCCTCTACCCCTGCTTGTGCTCCCTCTCTCGCTGTGTCTCTCTCTGTCAAATGGATAAATAAAATCTTTAAAAAAAAAAAAAAAGGAAGTATAAAGTGTGTATTGTCTTGCACTTTCTTTATTTTATAATCTGTGAGAAATATCCAGGCTGTTGCTATGTAGTATTCCATTGTATATTCATTTTTCCATTTCACTGTTGATGGACATTCTGGTTGTTTCCAGTTAAAACATTTGAAGTGCTTTTTTAAAAAGATAGGTTTGGTTTTTTGTGAGTATCTAATGAATGTTTTTATTCTTTAATATTTTATATGTTGTTATTTGATACACATTTTTATTTTCACCTTTTGTAATACTTGAAACATTTCAATTTTCTTTTCCTCCCTTTATTTTTATTTTTATTTTTTTTAAAGATTTTATTTATTTGAGAGAGAGAGAATGAGAGAGAGAGAGAGAGAGAGAGAGAGCGCACACATGAGAGGGGGGAGGGTCAGAGGGAGAAGCAGACTCCCTGCTGAGCAGGGAGCCCGATGCGGGACTGGATCCCAGGACTCCAGGATCATGACCTGAGCTGAAGGCAGTTGCCCAACCAACCGAGCCACCCGGGCGTCCCTCCTCCCTTTATTTTTAAAGATTTATTTATTTTGTTTTTACTTATTATTATTTTTAAAGATTTTATTTGTCCATTTGTCAGAGACATAGCACAAGCAGGGAGAGTGGCAGGCAGAGGGAGAAGCAGGCTCCCCCTGAGCAAGGAGCCAGATGTGGGGCTCAATCCCAGGACTCCGGGATCATGACCTGAGCCAAAGGCAGACGCTTAACCAACTGAGCCACCCAGGCATCCCTATCTATTTATTTTAGAGAGAGAGAGTGAGAGCAAGCTGGGAGAAGGGCAGAGAGAGAGGGACAGAGAATCTTAAGCAGACTCCGAGCTGAGCATGGAGCCCGTTGCAGGGCTTGATCTCACAACCCCAAGATCATGACCTAAGCTGAAACCAAGAGTCACACGCTTCACCGACTGAGCCACCCAGGTGCCCCAATATTTCAATTTTGGTAACGAAAGTAACTCCGCTGTGTTTTTCTGTCTCTCCTCCTTCACATCATTTCTTTCCCACATTTTACCTGTGGTACTTGACCTGGTGGTAAAGGAAAGAAACAAGCAGTGACTTCATTGCAAAGATAGAATTAGAGTTTTTAGGCCTTCCTAGAGAGTTTCTGGTGCAGTTACTTCCTTCTACAGATGAGTACCAGAAGGATTACGTGATTTACCCCAGAACAGAGGGCAGTCAGTGATAAAGCTGGGACCTACAAGTCCTGATTTCTATTCACAAAACTCTTTCACTTGCTGTGGTGCTTCACTTGAATGGGTGGGGGAAGTGCCAAAGGATTTCTCTTTGAAGCCAAAAAGAAAAGGAATTATTTAATCCTTTCAAAATGTAATTTGGAAATAAGGATTAAGCTACAACAATGTACCACTTAACCCATTTAATCCATTTTGGGACACTTATCCAAAAGAAATAATCTAAAACAGATCTGTAAACCATGACCTGTATGTCAGATCAGTCCTACCACTCATTTTTGTAGTCTGAAAACTGAGAATGGTTTTTACCTTTTCAGTGATTAAAAAATAAAAATCAAAAGAATATTTTATTACATATGAAAGTTATGTGAAATTCACATGTTAGTGTTCATAAATAAAATTGTATTGGAACCCAGCCACATTCATATGTTTATTGTCTATTGCTGTTTTCGGACTACAGTTGCAGAGTAGAGTAGTGGCTGCAACAAAAACCATATGGCCTGCAGAGCCTAAAATATTTACTTATCTGGCCCTTTACAGAAAGTTTGCTGAACCCAGATGTAAAAGAAGGAAAACTATGTGCATGAAAACATTTATTTAAGCATTTTTTAAGTAAGTATAAAAATAAAAAGCATGAAAATGTCAGACTGGAGTATGGTTATTTGAATTATAATTTAATAAATGTCTGCGTTATTTGACTATTAAAATTGTAATCTAAACACTATGGACCAACATAAAAATTCTTATTGAGAGGTTTAAAAGGATGAAATTCCTTTATACCTCATTTGTGTCAATGTAAGTAAAGACTAAAAATAATATGCGAAAATAATTATGGCTATAAGTGCTGGGGTCATCAGTAATTTTTCAACATTTCTTTAGTATTATTTTCTATTTTAATGAGAAATAAAAACCTTGCACCAGTTTCTTATCCAGCATCATCAGGCAATGTGATGTTTTACTTAATCAAATGTTTTGAATGATAGTTACAATTTATGAGCCTGTTATTCAAGGATTTCTAGAATGATAGATTAGGAGAGACCATAATTTTCTGCTTATGCCCTCATATTATAAATGAGGGATTGATATTGATGCTCAAAAAAATGTATAATAAAGTTAATTCTCTCAAGATTTAAGAATTTTTCAGTAAATGTCTTGAAAGTAAATGCATTAACTTGAATGTATAACGTGGCAGTATGGTAAGTATGTTTCAAAAAAGTGAGATTTTCTTCCCCCTGAAGTCAAATTCAGCTTAATTTAAAAGACCAATTTAAACGCAGTCTGATCCCACCCCACTGGCACATACATACTTCCAGTCCTTCTGTCATGAATCCCTCCTAATAAGATTGATTTAGTTTTTTCTCCAGTGACCTCTTTGTACCTTGTATATCCAGGCCTGTTCTTTTTCATTCATGGTCCATGATTCTCATTTGGTGCTTAGCCAAGACTGCTTTGTATTGTTAGGCAGGTGTATTCATTTTCTATTGCTGCTGTGACAAATTACTACAAACTTAGTCGTTTAAAACAACACAAATTTATCATCTTGCAGTTCTGGAAGTTAGAAGTCGAAAATGTGCCCTCTTGCACTAAAATCAAAGTATCCACAGGGCTGCATTCCTTTTGGATTCTCTAGGGTAGAAATCCCGTTCCTCAGCCAGCTTTTCAGAGGCCACTTGAGCTCCTTGTCTTGTGGTCCCTTCCTGCCTCTTCAAAGCCAGCAGTGTAGCATTTTTCAAGTCTCTCTCTGACTCTGACCCTCCTGCCTCCCGCCTATAAACACTCTGTGATTACATTGGGCCACTTAGATAATCTCCCGATCACATCCTTAACATGCCAAGTCCCTTTTGCCATGTAAGGTAACATTCACAGATTTCAGTGATTAGGATGTGAACAACTTTAGGGGACCATTATCTGCCTACCACAGTGGGTTTGTTTTTTTTTAGTAAAATAATGAGTTTTAATTTGTTTTTATAACAGTAATATTTGTTTAATGTAGACAGTTTAAAAAATAAAGCAAAAAAGGAAAAGCCCATACACCCAAAGACAACATTTTATAGATATACGTATATATATCTTTCCCTTTTTCTACATTTATGTGTAATAGTTTTATTTTTAAAATAATTTCTTAAACTGTATATTCATTTTGCATATAGTATAAATAGAGTAGTAAACAAACTTTGACATATATATTTTCATAGCCCTTGATGCCCTTCAGTACACATTTGATATTAAGTAGATGCTCAGGAATGCAATGATGGATTTTCTCAAATGACTAATTTTACATTGAGGAATTGATTTAAGCACTGTGATAAACTGATTTCATTTCTTATCTAACGGTTCAAACAATTTCATGCAGTTCATTTCCTTTCAGCCTTTGACAGGGCATCCTAATGACTCTGTGTGCTTGCTGAGAAAGAACTTTGCCCACTGAAGTGATAGGATGTCCAGGAAGCCTGCCGTTTCTGAGTCACAGAGTTGCTGACAAAAACTTGAGGAAAACAAATATCTGGGAGAATGAGAAGTGGATATAACACTTCTGTTGTAGAAGGAGAAAATTTTCTACTAAATATTTTAAAATATGTATACTACACTCACTCTAAAATTAATTTTCATATGTTATGATAATACATGTATGTCTCCTACTTTTAGAACTTTGTTAGACGTGTTTTCAGATGGTTACTCCCTACAACACTACTGTCCAAGGCTGTTCACTACACAACCATCCTTGAAAAAATAATCCAGAACAACGACTTCAGTGCCTTGCCTTGAAAGATGTACAAAAACATGAGAGACTGATGGGAGAATCGTCTACCAACACTATTATCCATATACATGTTTATAATTTTTTTCCCCAGAGTATGAAGCTCCATAATGGTAGAGATTTTTGTCTGTTTTGTTCAATTCTCTATCTATAGTGCCTAGGACAGTGCATGGCACACAGTAGGTGCTCAGTAAAACTATGTTAGATGAATATTAATTATTTGGTTGTTTCCTAATGGTATGTTTAGGAATGATAAAAAATAACCTTGGTGTGTATATATTTCTATTAATAAAACTCACTGTTATTTTAATATTACCTCTAGTTATGTTACAAAAGTAAATTTCCATTTTAACACTGATCTTTATTTTATGAAAGCCACCAAATTTGATAAACATACACATTTAAAGAAAAGCCATGGAAAAGGAGCTTTTACCAAAATATTCTGTGGATTTTGCTGTTATTGTTTTTTTTTTTAATTTTATTTATTTATTTTTGAGAGAAAGAAAGAGCACGAGTGGGGGTGAGGGACAGAGGGAGAAGCAGACTCCCCACTGAGCAGGGAGCCCAGTGTAGGACTCCATCCCAGGACCCTGGGATCATGACCTGAGCTGAAGGCAGAGACACCCAACAACTGAGCCACACAGGCACGCAGAACATGCTGTGGATTTTGTTATGGTTGGGCCCTTGGAAACAAAGAGCTGTGTGTAGACACAGATCAATAATAGCAGTGAATGCCACAGCATATTGAGTTATGATGTACCACATGGATTTAATTAAAATTTCAGCCAATTTTTTTTTACTGTGGGTTTAAGTGATTAGATTCAATTTTGCTAAGTGCAGTACTTGGTTTATGCTACAAATTTTGTATTTGTCCTTTGAGTTTACATAATTCTCCCAGTTGTATCCAAAATGAGAATATTCATCTCTTTTTTTTTTTTTTTTAAGATTTTATTTATTTATTTGAGAGAGAGAGAGAGAGAGAGAGAGAGAGAGAAACAGCATGAGAGGGGAGAAGGTCAGAGGGAGAAGCAGGCTCCCCGCTGAGCCGGGAGCCCGATGTGGGACTCAATCCCGGGACTCCGGGATCATGACCTGAGCCGAAGGCAGTCGCCTAACCAACTGAGCCACCCAGGCGCCCGAGAATATTCATCTCTTTAAATATCCGTAAGTTGTAGGGGCGCCCGGGTGGCTCAGTCGTTAAGCATCTGCCTTCGGCTCAGGTCATGATCTCAGGGTCCTGGGATCGAGCCCTGCATCGAGCCCCGCATCGGGCTCCCTGCTCCACAGGAGGCCTGCTTCTCCCTCTCCCACTCCCCCTGCTTGTGCTCCCTCTCTCGCTGTGTCTCTTTCTGTCAAATAGATAAATGAAATCTTTAATAAATAAATAAATAAATATCCATAGATTGTATTTAGTTATGGCACAACATTGGCCTGTATTATAATATAAGAAAAGAGTGGAGTGGGAGCTTAGCTCTGCTGCTATGAGCTGTATAATAATAATGAGTTCCATAGTATTTTGAAGAGGTTGGAATAGATGCTTTTAATGTTCCAATTCTAGATCTTTTTGGTTTTTGGATATTCATACAACAACCTTTGTTATTCTGTTTTCAGGTGATGTCCTTCTTGCTGTGAATGATGTTGATGTGACCTCTGAGAACATAGAGAGAGTTCTGTCTTGCATTCCTGGACCTATGCAGGTATGAACAGTCTTTTTTGTATTTTATGATGAATTACAGAAAATAAAGACATCCTGTACTGTTTTCATTTTTAAGATTCTGAAAGTTATCTTGTATAAGGTGAGTTACACTTACATACTTGACTATTTAAAAAATTATAGCTCTTGTTAACATTTTTAGCTTTTGGAGATTATTCTAAAAAGAGAGAAATATCTACAACTAAAACTCCTATGTAAAGCAGGAATAATGACAATAATAAAAAAAAAATGTAATGACCAGCCTGCCTTTATGACTACTTTATATGTTGATGATAATCCATTTCCTAAAGAAGTCATTTTAAACAGTCATGAAATTTTCTTTTCTCTGATTTATTAAAATGACTATTCCTATAAAGTTTTTTTAATGTGGTTTTATTTATTTTAAAAACTAAATAAAATTAAATTTAAAAAAGAAATGAAAAAAAAACTATACTATTTTCTTGATTTTTTTTTTTTCTGTTATCTAGTTTTAGCCTTATTCCTGAGCTTTTATTTAGCTACTTAGTGAATTATTTTTCATTCCTTGTAGGTAAAAATAAATCTCTTTCATAATAGTTATTTTGATAGTCTAAGCATTGACATTTTGTATCATAGGTGACATTTTTAGGTCATTAGATGTATTTTGAAAGTGCTGTACTTTCTGTTTATGAATGCTCTGCTCTTGTTAGTATCAGGAATTAGCTTTCTCTCTTTTGAGGAGTAAGAAGGATGATATGCTTTAGATAGGTTGGATAGTCTATAAAACTATGAGAGCATGAACTACTTTCTGGATTGATCAGGATGAAGAACAGAATCCCTGATAAAACAGAATCTTCCTGCATCTGATTTGAGATTCTGAAATAATAGGACCCATGATGAAATTCTTTATTGTCTAAGAAATAATGTCTCCCTTATGTTCACTTCTTTCTCTTAAAACACACACACACACAGCAAAGACACACATGGATGCTCTATAAAAGTAGCTATCTTTGGAAATGCAGAATGAAAGTGCTGGAATAACTATGGCAGCCAGTGACCAGCAGTGCCTATGAATGGATAAAGAGATGTCGATGGAGACAGATTGGTGTTTGAAATACGAACAATCAGGCAGACACCAGCCATAATGCTGAAGTAGGGTATACTGTTGTCCCCTTTGGTTGTCAGATGTGGAGAGGGCCTAGGGTGAGCCAGGGTACTAGGGCACCCCAGGGGGCTCAGACAGCAGCTACTTACCAATCAGTAATGAAGAATTACAGTATTCTAACAACTGAAAAACTGGCCGCACGTCAGCCCCAGGTCCGGGCTCCTCCTTTCTTGCCTCTGGCAGTTGCAGGTATCTGCCAGTGTTGCCAGAGTTCAGCCACGGCTCTTCTGTCTTCCAAAAAGAATTATGTTTACAGTGGAGTCACATTATACTTATGTTTAATTAACTGCAAATTCAGCTATGCATACTTAGAAGTAAAAAAAAAAAAAGAGGAAGAAATAATGATTTAAATATTTTGGTCCGATTCCACCCACCGTTTACACGTCCTCGTTAAGTAGGAAGTAGGAGTCGTGTATCTGCTGTTGGCCCAGTTTGCCTTTTATGGCATGAGCATCTTGCTGCATTAAGTGTGGTTCTGCATTTAAATACACACATACACACACATGCACACACACAGGCACGCACATGGCTTTTACGTGCCAATATGTACATCTTGTGCCTAAATAAAGAAACAGCAGTTTGTTTTGAAAATGGAAGAAAAACTGTTTTGAGTTTGAATTTATCGTATTGAGAGAGTATGTTATACTCCAGCACATTCGCCTTCCTAATGTAAGCTCAGAGTGATTTTGACAGCATATAATTTGAGAATATAACCCCATCATAAGATGTATATTATTGAAATCTTTTTTAAATCTTTTAAAATCTTTTCTATTTAAGAAAATAAACTTTCTTCTTATTATAAAGGTAATACATGTTCATTGTAAAAATTGGAAAATATGAAGAAGTGAGGGACAAAATCTTTGAATCCCATCACCTGAGGATATTCATGATTAATATTTTGGAATATTTTATTCTGGTTTAACCCCTTGAGTATAAACATGTATGCATTTGTTTGGTTTCCTGGCAGAATTGGTATTGTAGCCATGTTGTACTCAAAAGCAAGCACCAGCATTTGGCATGATGAGTCTTTAATAATGATTTACAACATCGTTAAAATTCCTTTAACTAGAAGTAACGTTAATTAGTAAACCACATTTTTCTTACATCATTAGTGTTGAAAGGGGGGTAAAGTATAAGCTTCTAACTACCAGCCATGTAAACTAGGGGGTTCATAGCAGGCTCAGGGAGGACAGGAGTAGAATTGGGAGAGGAACGAGTGTTTGTACATATCAGGCAGTATGTTGGTGCTTTGCTAATATCATTTATTTAGTTATTTCATTTATTCCTCATAACAGTTTGTAAGATACCAATAATTGTGTTTCTATTTTGTATCTGAAGAAAAAGAATCTAAGAGAGATTTAATGATTTCTCCAAGGTTGCAGAATTAATAACTCAAGGAACTGAAACTGACTCCAGAGCATGATCCTTCCATCTCTCACACGGCCTGGGTGGGGCTTCATTCCCACCCGGCCAGAACTAACTGAGGTGGACTTGTCCCAGAAAAAGTTGTTTTACCTGATTTGTATCTATGGCAGCTGAAACAGTTATTCAAGCAGTAAGAGAAGAGGAATGCTGATTTATAAAGAATACCATAGGAGACTTTTTAACATTTAAATTTGGAACTATCTAATGGCAATATTTTAAACTTCTACTCGATGTATAAAAATGGTCTGAACGCTTTTTGTCATCTGACAGAAGATGGCCTGGGAGCTATCTACAATGTGGTAATGTGGTAGAATGAGGTCAGAGCTCCATTTTAAACCTTGCTCTGAGCAAGTTGCCAAACTGTTCTGGGTTTCTGTTTTCTCATCTATAATCAGAGAGATCTGAGCAAATATATCTGAGCCCAGTTCCAACTCTACAGTTCTGTGCTTGATTTTTAAATAAGTTCTGTTAAAAAATAGATTCAGAATACCAGAGTGAAATCCAGAGGTGAAACCTATATGCTAGATGAGGTACAAAAAGCCCAAATCATTTCTTTTAAAGCCAAGTTTTAACATTCTGCAAAAATAGTTGTCTTAGATTCTCCAAAAATGTTATCTGTTATGAAAGAAAAAAAAGGCTGGAGAATTGTTCTAGACTAAGGAACAATGAAGTGACATATAACTAAATGCAGCGGCTAATCCTTAATTGATCCTGGATTGCAGTGGGGAACAGCTGTATTGCGACAATTGGGGAAATTTGGGAAAAGACTTTGAGAACAGTATTTTATTTACTTGTTTTTTTCTCTCTCTCTTTTTTTTATTTTATTATGTTATGTTCATCACCATACATCATTAGTTTTTGATTTAGAGTTCCATGATTCATTGTTTGCATATAACACCCAATGCTCCATTCAGTACATGCCCTCTTTAATACCCATCACCAAGCTAACCCATCCCCCCACCCCCTCCCCTGTATTTTTTTATTTTTTTATTTAAAGATTTTATTTATTTTTTTGACAGAGAAAGACACAGCGAGAGAGGGAACACAAGCAGGGGGAGTGGTAGAGGGAGAAACAGGCTTCCTGCTGAGCAGGGAGCCCGATGCGGGGCTCGATCCCAGGACTCTGGGATCATGACCTGAGCCGAAGGCAGACACTTAATGACGGAGCCACCCAGGCGCCCCGAGAACAGTATTATATTTAATATTCAAATTCCTAAGTGTGATAATTATATTTGGTTATATAGGAGAAGGCCCCTATCCTTAGGAGATACGTGCTCAGGTATTTAGCAATAAAGCATTTAAAATGTCAGCAGATAATTCTGAAGCGATTCAGCCAATTTTTTTTTTTTGAATACATAAAGTGGGGTTGAGGATGGAAGGAGAGGGGAGTAAGAGAAGAGAAGGAGAAAGCAAATGTGACAAAATGTTAATTGGTGAAACTAGGTGAGGAATAATGCATGGGTAATTATTATGTTATTGCAACTTTTCTACAGGTTTGAAATTTTTTAAAATAAGTAAGAAGTTGTGGGTTTGAGAAAAAGAGGTTTTAGGTATTTAAAATGACAAGAACAAAGGTGCAAGTACCCTTCTAATTACTGACTTTGTGACCTTTATCTACTGCTGTAGCTCTATGCATTCATTTATTCAACAAGCACATAATTGTATATATTATAGCATATACCACCCATTCCTGGCTTGATCAGGGAGCTCCAAAATTTGCAGTTGACCACGGTTGATTGCATTAAGGACTGGGCCATAGTTCATTTTCCTGGAGCTTTGGAGGAAACCAACTCCTTTTATAGGAGATCAGCCTGTAGAACATTAGTGCTGGACTATTACCTTTCAAGTATGTCTTAGATCCAAGAGAGCGGGGGAAAAGTCTTTTTAAAGGAGATGATGGTTGGGTGGAGTGTTTCAACTTTTGTTATTTCCTTGTTACACAAAAGTGATGTATATGCCGTGGAAAAATTGGGAAATAGACTGGCAAAATTAAAAAAAAAATTGTAAATCTACTCTACTCTCAGAACCCAGAAGTACCATCTGTGTGAATATTTTATTTTATTTTTTTTAAGATTTTATTTATTTATTTGAGAGAGAGAATGAGAGACAGAGAGCATGAGAGGGAGGAGGGTAAGAGGGAGAAGCAGACTCCCCGCTGAGCGGGGAGCCCGATGCAGGACTCGATCCCGGGACTCCAGGATCATGACCTGAGCCGAAGGCAGTCGCTTAACCAACTGAGCCACCCAGGCGCCCCTGTGTGGATATTTTTAAATGGAGGATTGGCTTGATCAGGTTTGCATTTTAGGAATATTTCACTCTTAATGGGACTAGAGGTTGGGAAACCAGGTGACTGGCTTCACAGCAGTCCAGTTGAGAGCTGATAAAAAGACCTGTGGATATGGAGGAAGGAACAGATTAAATTTAAGATAATGTAAAGGAAGGAGGACAGTACTTCCTGCAGAATAAAGAGAAGTCCAAGATGCCTTCCAGGTTTCATCTTGAGTGAGATTGCCTGAAGAGAAGAGGATCAAGGAGAGAGAATTTGCTGAGTCATATAGACTCATTTTCTTCAGAATTTTGACTGAGGAATATTCAAAGCATCTGCCTGACAAAGGAGAAAGGACCAGACAGGCAGATAGCAGTGCAGATGTTGTGATAGAGACCCCATGAGGGCCGTGAGGCAGAGGTGAGAGACTGGTCAGCTTTTGGAGCTGCTTCAGATTCTGACAACCTCCCTGGATTCCATCTGTGAAGAGGATGGCATGGTAGCTAACAGAAAGAAAGAATTTGCTTGTTTGTTTGACAGAGGCTGAAGAGAAATTGCTTGTTAAATGGAAGGGTTAAAGATAGAAGCAGAGAGAGGATAATTAAACAAGATTTTGGAAGTGATGAGTTATGAAGAACATGTCTTTGGATCCGAGGAAAGGCACACCATCTCCTGAACTGGAAGGAAAGGATGAAAGGGTGGGCAAATTGCACATACACACATATACACACACAAAAAAAACATTTTGAGGGAGACAGGCAATGAGGAATGATGAAACATTGTCACAGGTTAATGCCCATGGAGGAAGAGAAACCCTTTTATAAGAAGTTTCATGTAAACTATTTTATATTGGATGGTTGTGTTTTTGTTTTTGTTTTCAGATTTTATTTACTTAGAGAGCACAAGCCGAGGGAGGGGCAGAGGGAGAGGGAGAGAGAGAGGGACCCCAAGCAGACTCCACACTAAGCACGGAGCCCGATGTGGGGTCCATCCCATGACCCTGAGATCATGACCTGAGCCAAAATTAAGAGTCAGATGCTCAACTGACTAACCCACCCAAGTGCTCCCTCTAGATGTTTCTTAATAAAAGTTTTCTATAAAATATATCCTTAATATTTATGTATATCAACCCCTTTTTAAAAATAGCATATAACTCTTAATTTAGTTATTTGTCTCATCCATTATCATTTTATCAAGGCAACCAGATATCCTGAAATTTATAGCTATTTAACATGTAAGCTTTCCAAAATGTCTTGCTAAAGGATAATTATCTTTGCATAATGGAGCTAACTTTACTTAAATCAGAAGAATGGTGGCTAAAATAGTCCTTAAAAGAATTTTAATGGATGGTTCTGTGGTGTGTGTATTTGAGTTTTTGACATGGTGAGGGGAAAATGTCCTTACAGCACAGGAACGAAGTGCAGTTGTTTGCCAAGTATAACATTAGTTTGCAAGTATGTCATTTTTCACTAAGCATAACAAACTAGTCTTAAATTTTAGGTCATTGTTGCTGCCTAAAGTAAAATTAGCGAGTTTCTGAGTTTACCATCTCATTTCCTTTTGTCATTTTTGGTGAGTCACAGCCGGTCTTTTGACCTCTCTGTCCACAAGAATCTTAGCTGGAAAAGATGCCCTCCTTGTGCTGAGGCACATTTCTTCCTCCGAAGACCACCTTTCTCCTCTTTCACTGCTGGTATGCACGGCTCTCACAGACACTCCAACAGACCCAGCCTGTCTCTGTGACTTCTGCATCCCTAGGATGCCGCTCATCTCATGCTCCCTGCAGTCAGATTTCTCCCCTCCCCTCCACTCATATATATAGCTCCTCGCCAGAGCCCAATGCTGGGAACAGTCTCAAAGCTCCCATCTAAGCTGGCATAAACTGTGGGTTCAGGATTTCCCCAAATTCTTAGATTTCTCACATTTTCAAGGAACACCACCATTCTTAGATAAAAGGGCCCTCAACCACCAAGCCATTCACTTCATGAGATACTTGTTCAAGGATTTTATATGTTTTTGCTTATGTTTGTATTTCTATTTATGTATACATGTTTTGAACATTGCCCACTAGAACAGATGCAACTCTCAGAACATAGTCTTTCAGGCCATCTAATGCTTACCTGTTGCTTGTTTGGGTCAAAACCTCACACCAAAATACTCTTTTTCACATCCTTCTAAGATCATTTCTAAAACAGTGTCTCCTCAGCTGTCTCTCACCTTAATCTTATATTAAGTTTCATCGGATGATGCTTGATTGTTCCCATATAGGATCTCTAGTTTTTTATATTTTTGTTTAGTTTGCCTATTCTTTCCCCGCTAAATACACTAATTTTCTACTCAGCCTTTTTTGATATAGTGTTGTAATATTAAGGGCCCATTTTTCAATAGGTTTATAGCAAACATAAAAAATTTAGTAAAGGTTGACTTTTCTATTTGGAATATTACATGTTTTGTAAAGAAACATGATCATCAGTCCTCAGGAAAATTTTATGAAGAATTTCTCCCCTTCTACTTTCTGTACAGATTACTGCTGATCTTGACCTGAATATATACATATTAATGAATTTAGACCTCATGTCTCTTTTCTTTTCTACTTGTTAATAAAATAAATATGAGACTTTTATTTTAGAAAGGATGTTTATTTAACCTAATTCACTTTAGATAGAGAAAATGTAGTGCCCTTGAGATGCCACAGACAGCTACAGATAGGCAAAATTGATTACAACCATAGTCACTCCTTGTCAACAAAAAAGGATATTTAGATATTTATCTTTTGGAAGGTTTTATTCATCAGGACAAATTTATTTTATAGTATAACACTAATAGTTGGATGGGCTGGTGGGATTACGAATGTTTTAAAAATAATCTGCTTTTATATTTTTGATGAAAAATATAAATATATAAAGCTCATTTTTAAAAAGAGTGACTATATGTGTTAGTATTTATCACATTTAAAGTTGGCCTTAAAAATGGTACCTCTTGGGCACGTGAGTGGTTAAGTCAGTTAAGCATCTGCCTTCGGGTGAGGTCATGATCCCAGGGTCCTGGGATCGAGTCCCGCATCGGGCTCCCTGCTCAGTGGGGAGCCTGCTTCTCCCTGTCCCTCTGCCTGCCGCTTCCCCTGCTTATGTGCTCTCTCCCTGTCAAATAAATAAAATCCGTAAAAAAAAAAGGCACCTCTTATAAATTATTAAAAATTAGGGATTATTTATTACTATCTTGGTAACTTTTTTTAAAGATTTATTTACTTATTTGAGAGAGAGAGTGAGCAGGGGAGGGGCAGAGGGAGACAAGCAGACTCCCCACTGAGCATGGAGCCCAACATGGGGCTCGCTTCCAAGACCCTGAGATCATGACCTAAGCCGAAATCAAGAGTCAGATGCTTAACCAACTGAGCCACCCAGGTGCCCCATCTTGATGATAACTTTCAAAGATTTTCCTCCCAAATGCAACTTAATGTGTACAGTTTTATCTGCTTTTAAATATTGGCTAGACCCACCCCCCAGCTTTATTGAGGTATGACTGACAAATAAAAATTGTATATATTTAGGTTGTACATGATTTTTTAGTGTACAGTGTGATGATTTAATATACATATATTGAGCAGACTTTTTTATTCTTGATCAAACATGAATTTATTTTTTTCCTTAAAATTTAATCTAATTATAAAAGTCATTACACTTTAATGTTTAAATATGAAACTTTATGAATTATTTCAGTTAGAATATCCTGTTTTACTCATCTGTATTCCGATAAGATTTTAAACATTAGGAATACTTTGTGGTTATATAGCTTATGATGATGTTCTTACTACACCAAATTAGCTATATCTAGTGAAAGCTTCTTTTAGTCAAGATACACACTTGTGCTTCTTTAAAATGAACAAGTTATCTTTGGCCACCTGGCATCTAGACACATAACTCCTTTTTCAAGTAAAAGTAATTGAGAGGTGGAAGCTGCCTTTCAACAACTGGAAAATGGCCACATTCTGAATTCTTACCAATCTTGTCTGACATTAGGCCATGAGAATAAAACTATCTTGATAAAACTGATAGATAATCTTCTCAAGCTCATAGTCCCAGATCTAGCACGTTGATAGTTTTTTCTCTCATTGGTCTTTATTTTCAAGGACCACAAAGAGTGTCTGAGAGAAAAATACTTGAATATCACCTCACTTGAAAGGGAAGCTAAACTGGTTGTATGCAGTTCCTCTTAATCCTGTATCTCTTCCTTTTCCCTTCGCCAGATGAGCTATCAGCATTCATAATACAGTGTTGCTCTTTTTGAAATTATGAGATTATATGAATTTTTGTTTTTCCATGGTATTTCTTTGTTATCAGTAACTTAGAATACAGTGATTAAGTTTAAATAATGAATTTTTGTACAGAGAATTATAAATTCTTACTCAATAAATATTTGTAATAATATGTGCCAAAAACTAGGCTAAGAGCTGGAGATAGAAATGTAAATAGAATACATGGTCGTTGACATCAAAGAGTTCATATTGTAGGACAATTTTTAGGTATACTCTGTGCATCTAAATGTCTGTGCATGTACAGACCCTTCTTTGTGAAAACTGCAGCTGACCTTTCCTTGTTGAAAAATCAACACATTGTTTTGTTAAAGGTAAAACTGACTTTTGAAAATACATATGCTGTGAAAAAGGAAACAACTCAACCAAGACAGAAAAAGGCACAGTCAAACACAAATGATTTAGTAAAACTTCTGTGGGGAGAAGAGGTTGAAGGTATCCAGCAAAATATCCTAAACACTCCTCACATCGTTATGTATCTCACACTGCAGCTCGACTCGGAAACATCAAAGGAAGAGGTGAGTGCCCTCTCAAAAGTGCAAGGGAAAAGACTAAGGCCCTTTTATAGTCTCTTCAAGTGAATAATAAGCACTTTTTTCCATCATTCTGTGTCTTTATGGTTTTGGTATGTCTCTTACACACAGCAGTCTTCTGACAAGCCTAATGAGTCCATTTATACAGATTACTGAACTATTTGAATTTGTTTCTACCATCTTCTTTAAAGATTTCTATTTGAACTACTTTTTCCATATTTTTCTTACCTATCATTGGTTACTGTATACTCTTATTTTTTAGTGATTGCTCTTAAAATTTTATCATGATATTTGTCTTAACAGATTCTGTAATACTACCTTAACTCTTTTTTAGAATAATTCAAGGCCCTTAATACACCTTAATTCCAATTATCCCCTCTTCACATACATGCTATTTTCCTCAGTATTTTAATGCTATCATTTTTTAAAAAGATTTATTTATTTTAGAGAGAGAGTGTGTGTGTGCATGCACATAAGTGGGGGGGAGGGGCAGAGGGAGAGGGAGAGAGAGAGAATCTTAAGCAGGCTGCACGCCCAGTGAGGAGCCCAAGGCAGGGCTCAATGTCACGACCTGAGATCATGACCTGAGCTGAAATCAGGAGTCAGACGCTTAACCAACCGAGCCACCCAGGCACCCTGTGCTGTTATTTTTTTAATCCCAGAAATTGGGCATAATAATGCTAGTCCTGCTACTATTAATTATTATTACATTTTATACATTATAAAACATGTAAGCAATACCTGATAAAATGCATATTTTATGCATTATAATTCATACAAATGAACCTTTAAATTTACATATATTCTTACCATTTTCTTTACTCACTATTCTTTCTTACATCTCAGACTGTCCTTATTTGATCAATTTCTTCTTCTTAAGACGTATATTTTAGGCATTTCTTTATAGTGAAAATCTCTTGATGGTGAATTCTTTTTGTTGATATTTATCTGATGGTGTTTTTTGCACCTCTTTTTGAAAGGTGCTTTATAATTCTACATTGTATTAGTTAGAATAGGCCAATCACTGTAACAACCCTGATGTCCCAGTGGCTTAACATAATAGAAGTTTATTTCTCATTTCAATATAAATGTTCCTGCTCATGTGGCTCAGTGGTTGGAGCCCTTCATCTAAGGCTCGCATGATTTCCAAAGGCTTCGGAGTCCTCTGTTGGGTCATTTGTATCTAGTGCACCAATGAGAGAAGAGAGAAAGCATCTAATATCCCATGAGGCAGTTCAGAGTCCTAACTTAAAAGGTGGAACATCACTTCTGCCCATGTTCCAGTGACTGGAACTAGTTATATGGTCTCTCCCAATGCAAGGAGGTAAGAAAATGTAGTTTTCCTATGTGGTGAGGAAGAAGATGAAGTCAACACATGGTATTGCTTATGTCATTCAGGTAGAAAGTTATTTTCTCTAATCTGAAGATAGTATTCCTTTGTCTTCTGACTTCGGTAATTGCTGGTAAGTCTATTGTCAGCCATTCCTTTGTAAGGAATCTTTTATTTTCTTTGTTTAATTTCTTGCTTCTACTATGTCCAAACTATTTTTAACCTCTCTCTTGTATTTTCTATTTAAGCAATCATATTTTTATTTTCAGGTGCTCCTGAAAAGTCTTTAATCTACATTTCAAATCTGCCATAATATTCCTGGTAGTCTCTTGCTGCTTGCTTGTCTTCGTGATTCTGTACTTTATTTCTCCAAGTATTTCATACATATTCTGTGTTCTCTATTCTGCATCTGCCCATTCTACCATCTCTAAGTCCTAAGAGGACTCTGACGTGTGGTGGTTTGCCTTCTTGTGTCCTTGGTGATCACCGACTAGACTTACTGCTTGATTTTATCTCTGGGAGTCCTGTGGTTTGAAAGTGGGAATGCCTTCCTCCAGAGAGAATTTCCTTCTTCTGCTTCTGCCACTGACCTAAGGTACTCCAGGCTTTCTCAGGAGTCCAGGTTTAACACAGTGGTCCTAGGTTCAGCTTACCTTCTTAGTGATTAGCCCAATACCCAGTGTCCTGATTGACACTATTGTAGGCATCAGCCCTCAAGACAGCCCTGCCTCTGTCCTTCTGCCCATCACTCACCATTGCCAGCTGAGGCCCTGGCTTGCGTTGCAGTTCTGGGGAAGGGGGTTGAAAGGGTATGGAGAAGCTGTCCTTAGAAACCTCTCTACTTCCTACATATCCAGCAGTTCAGCAAGTTATGTTCTAGCCATAGCTCTACTTGTTTTAAACAGCATCAGGGTCTCTCAAAGTGTCCAGTTTACCACAGTGCTTCAAGCAGAAGTGCAGTCTAAAAAGTTGTTACCTAATTTACATTTCTTTGCTTTTGAAATCCTTGCAGGGTATATTCTGATTGCCAGAGCCATTTTACCCAAGGGCTGCATTTCCTTGTGTTGTATCTTCATATATCGAAATTTAGTCAATAATTGAAATGGAAAAAGAAGGAATTTACTTCTAGGTATCTTTTATAATTTTCTGTGTTCCAAAAACATAAGAGACCTAAAGTTAATTATTTTGATTTCTTGCATGTATTACTAATCTTTTATACCTTAAAGCAAATGAGGAAATTAACCATTTATTATACAAAACACAGAACAAAATTCCACGATGGTAGCACCCTGAAATTTTCTAGGTCATCTTGGAGTAGAATACCGCTAAAGCCTTTTGTCATCTTTGCCTTTCTTTCCATGGGAAAGTGTGTAGATGTTTCTCAAATGAACAGGTTTCTGTCTATTGACAGCCCTATATCAACATTGTAATTAGGAGAGGCTTTTTATTCTTACTGAACAGAGTGGAAGCTGCTGCAAATGCATGCTACTAACAAGTGCCTAAAATACAGCTAATTAAATTGGTTGGGAACTATAGAGTTTGCCAGGTCCTTAATAGTGAGGCTTTCTGAGCTGGTTGCTGCAGAGATTGGAAGAGACTTTCTCAAATGACCTGTTTTGCTGGTGTAACTTATTTTACAATAAAATGTCATAGGGTCATTTTGTTTTCATGTGAGTTACATATTTAATAAAAACTTGTCTTCTTCAAGTTATAAGATTTAGAAATTTCAAAAAGCTAATCAAAGACTATGTGGTTATTTGTTTAAAGTGGTGTTTGGTATTTGGCTAAATGCAATGTGTATTTACTAGTCAGGTTTAAATTTATTAAGTAAGCATAACAGAAGATCTTAACTGATGTTTGGCCTAATTTCTTTTTTTTTGTTTGTTTGGCCTAATTTCTAAAGATAAAATTTTTGTGACTGTTTTTACACTAGAAATATTGCAAGAAAATTTGAGTGTTAGGCAGAGTGTATTTGGCCAACATATTCTATAGCAATTTGCATATACTGAATGTGCTCAATAAGTATTAAAAAGTTGTGTCCAGTTTATCATTATTTATATTTGTCCTAATGTGAAAATTGCCAAGACGTGGACACTAAGTCACATAATTATTTCTCGTAAAGAAAGACCGAAACAAAATGTAGAACACTCTTTAGAAAGAGAACCAAAGAAAAGATATATTTTAGGAGTTTGGGCTTTCAATAGTAGCTGTATTAATATTTAGAGATGTTAAATATTAAATAGCATAACTGGGAGCTACTCCGAATTCCCTATGGTTTCTATCTAGAAATTTTTATTTTGCCAGCTTTTAGTTTGCCTTGTGAGAAAAATAGCATGTTGCCTTAAGTCACAACAAAAAAAGTGAGCTACAGAATGGTTCATCCCTTTGTGTAAAACTCCTAGCACAATGCACATCCTGATTTTGAAATTTATTTTATTTTGTAAAAACTGTTTCCTGGGAACATGCTCTTCTTGAAAACAAAAAAAAATATTAAGCATTCTGTGAATTATCTTATAGATCTAGTTTTTTCCCTATGATTTAAAATGTGCTTTCTTCATCTGCCTTCAGCTCAGGTCATGATCCCAGGGTCCTGGGATCGAGCCCCGCATCGGGCTCCCTGCTCAGCGGGAAGCCTGCTTCTCCCTCTCCCTCTCCCACTCCCCCTGCTTGTGTGCCCTCTCTCACTGTGTCTCTCTGTCAAATAAATAAATAAAATATTTAAAAAATATTTTTAAAAAATAAAATAAAATGTGCTTTCTTTTAAAGTTTGAATTCAGATTAATTTGTGGTGGGAAAACCCTCTTAAATTTAAGACAGATAAGATATCATGACATCATAAATACTGTATTCTATCTGCGCTACTATAATTTTATATTCTTACTTTGTAAATTTAATTACAGTATTGTCTTGGGTAAAAATAAAGATTTAATGATGATTTCACCCAAGATGATGAAGGTTATCTTTTAAATGTCAGTAATGAAAGTAATTAAAGACTCTTACAAGTTACATGTGGTATCTGTGTAGATATGCCACCATAAGAAATAAGAAAATTTATATAATGAAAAATAAAAAATATCATTATTAGAATTTATTGTAAAGGAGATTAAAGTTTAAAACAGTGAAATTAATTGTAATTATTCTAACTAATCAGTGTCCTACTCAGTATATATTTTGTTATTATGACCACTTTGACAATCTGTAACTTACTTTCAAATGTAGTGTTTTTAATACTAGGTAATGTGTTGAAATATCAGACATACTTCCCTCCTTGTGTTTGTTTGAATAAAGCTTCCTCTGAAGTTGAAAGGATTCATTTTTTGTTCTTTTCTTCATAGTAAATTCTGAACTTTCCATGACCAAAATAATGGTTGGAAAATACAAGAGGTTGATCATTTCTATTTCTTTTCATTTAACAGCAGGAAATTCTTTATCATTGTCCAGTATCTGATGCATCTCAGAAACTTAAAAGTGTGAGAGGGATATTTCTCACACTCTGTGACATGTTGGAAAATGTAACTGGGACACAAGTTACTAGGTAAGAATTTATTGTTATTTAGCTTTAATTCTGTTTCTTTCTGTTCTGTACCTTGGTTCTGACAAAATAGTAAGACAAGTATCCATCATACAAATGTATTTGTATCTATAATATAGATATCTATACAGCAGATATGGTATCTGCAGGTATTTTGTTTCTCACCCAAATTATTTCTACCAGTCACCTATATAAAGGTGTAGGTTCTCAGTACAGCTGTATATCTGGGTGTTTTGGCACCCTTTAAATAACAAAGTTGGACTAATAACCTATATTTTAGAATTTATTCATGAAGGTGGTATCTCTTAAGCATGGCATTATGTTGAGTCTGGGCTTTTTCATGTTTTTGTCTTGATTATTAACTTGCTAGGCAATACTTCTGTGGTTGGTAAGAATGACTGAACACTGAATTTTTCATATTCTACAACTATGACAGAAAAATACAGAGAACACACACTTTAAGAAGAGGAGTCAGAATACAGTATCATCTGTGCAAGTTCACTCAATGATGGATAAGCAAGACTTATGTGAAATAATTTTTTGAAAAACAAAATACACCATATAGTCAGTTATACAGCCACATATCCCATTCCACATTGATTTATTAAGCCCTGACTTTGAAATGCCACAGTTAACTTATGGGAGGAGAATGCTCAAAACTTCTGAGTTTTATTTTTGTTTTTTTAATAAAATAAATTTAAAAAAATAATTTTTAATAAAATAAAAAATAAATTAATAAAATAAATTTAATAAAATTAAATAAATAGGATTACCATTTTTCTTCCTTAATTCAATAATTTTAGACTTTACCAAAACAAGTATTTATCTCAAATTTTTAAGAGCCCATAATACATAAAATATAAAGTTAAATTTTCTAAGGCTTTAACTTTTCCCATCTTCTGGTAAAAATGACACTTTCTGTGATTTTAAAAGATAAGATCTGCAAGATAATAGGAAGGAGAATTTCTTTGTTTTTCTAAATGAAAGTTATATTTAATCGTTGGATTCATTTTCAAGACATTAGTAACTGAGGCTACATTTAGTGTATAAATTTGCATTCAAAAAAACATGTTGAGTGAAATCATATGGTATTTGTCTTTCTCTTACTAACTTATTTCTTTTAGCATACTGCTCTCTAGTTCTATCCACATCATTGCAAATGGCAAGATTTTATTCTTTTTTATGGCTGAGTAATATTCCATTATATATATATATATATATATATATTATATATATATACACATATATTTATATTTATACACACACATCACATCTTTTCTATCCATTCATCAGTGAAGGGACATTTGGGCTCTTTCCATAATTTAGCTATTGTAGATAATGCTGCTTTATAAATATCAAGGTATATGTATCCCTTTGAATTAGTGTTTTTGTATTCTTTGGGTAAATACCTAGTAGTGCAATTGCTGGATCATAGGGTAGTTCTATTTTTAACTTTTTGAGGAACCTCCATACTGTTTTCCGAGTGGCTGCCCCGGTTTGTATTCCCACCAGCAATGCAAGAGGGTTCCCCTTTCTCCACATCCTCACCAACACCTGTTGTTTCTTGTGTTGTTGATTTTAGCCATTCTGACAGGTGTGAGGTGGTATCTCATTGTAGTTTTGGTTTCCGTTTCCCTGATGATGATTGATGTTGAGCATCTTTTCATGTGTCTGTTGGCCATCTGGATATCTTCTTTGGAAAAACGTCTATTCATGTCTTATGCCCATTTTTTAATTGGATTATTCATTTTTGGGGCATTGAATTTTATAAGTTCCTTATAGATTTTAGATACTAACCCTTTATCAGATATGCCATTTGCAAATATCTTCTCCCATTTCATATGTTGCCTTTTAGTTTTGCTCATGGTTTCCTTTGCTGTGCAGCTTTTTATTTTGATGTAGTCCCAATAGTTTATTTTTGCTTTTGTTTCCCTTGTCTTAGGAGACATATCTGGGAGGAAGTTGCTATGGCCAATGTCAAAGAAGTTACTGCCTGTGTTCTCCTCTAGGATTTTAATGGTTTCATGTGTCATATTTAGGTCTTTAATCCAGTTTGAGCTTATTTTTGTGTATGGTATAAGAAAGTGCTCCGGTTTCATTCTTTTGCATGTAGCTGACCAGTTTTCCCAATACCACTTGTTGAAGAGACTTTTTCCTTTTGGATATTCTTTCCTCTTTGTTGAAGATTAATTGACCATATAGGTGTGGGTTCATTTCTGGGTTCTCTATTCTGTTCCATTGATCTATACGTCTGTTTTTATGTAAGTACCATACTGTCTTCTAGATTACAGCTGTGTAATAGAGCTTGAAGTCCAGAATTGTGATGCCTCCTGCTTTGCTTTTCCTTTTCAAGGTATCTTTAGCTATTCGGGGTCTTTTGTGGTTCCATACAAATTTTAGGATTGAATGTTCTAGCTCTGTGAAAAATGCTGGTGGTATTTTGATAGGGATTGCATTAAATGTGTGGATTGCTTTGGGTAATATAAACAATTTAACAATATTTGTTCTTTCCATCCATGACCATGTAATGTCTTCCCATTTCTTTGTGTCCTTCTTCATTTTCTTTCATCAGTGTTCTATAGTTTGCAGAGTATAGGTCTTTTACCTCTTTGGTTAGGTTTATTCCTAGATATCTTATGGTTTTTGGTATAATTGTAAATGGGATCGATTCCTTAATTTCTCCTTCTGCTGCTTCATTATTGGTGTAGAGAAATGCAACAGATTTTTGTATGTTGATTTTGTATCCTGGGACTTTACTGAATTCATGTTATCAGTTGTAGCAATTTTTTGGTGGAGTTTCTTGGGTTTTCTATACAGAGTATGATGTCACCTGCAAATAGTGAAAGTTTTACTTCTTCCTTGTCAGTTTGGATGCCTTTTTATTTCTTTTTGTTGTCTGATTGCTGAGGCTAGGACTTCCAGTACTGTGTTAAATAACAGTGGTGAGGGTGGACATCCCTGTCGTGTTCCTGACCATAAGGAAAAAGCTTTCAATTTTTCCCCATTAAGGATGATATTAGCTGTTGGTTTTTCAGATATGGCATTTATTATGTTGAGGTATGTTCCCTCTAAATCTACTTTGTTGGGTGCCTGAGTGGCTTAGTCGGTTAAGCATCTGCCTTGGGCTCAAAGGCAGATCACCTCATGATCCCAGGGTCCTGCTTGGCACGGAGTCTGCTTCTTCCTCTATCCTTCCCCCCTGTTTGTGATCTCTCTCTTACTCTCTCTCAAATAAATGAATAAAATCTTTTAAAATAAATAAATAAAATAAACCTACTTTGTTGAGTATTTTTGTCATAAGTGAATGTTATACTTTGTCAAATGCTTTTTCTGCATCTATTGGAAATGATATGCTTCTTATCCTTTCTTTTATCAATGTGATGTATCATGTTGATTGATTTGCAAATATTGAACCACCCTTGCAACCCAGGAATAAATCCCACCTAATCATGGTGAATGATTTTTTTAATGTATTGTTGGATTTTGTTTGCCAGTAGTTTATTGAGAATGTTTGCATCCATGTCCATCAGGGATATTGACCTGCTGTATTTCTCTTTTTTAGTGAAGTCTTTTATCTTTGCAATGACATGGATAGAGCTAGAGAGTATTATGCTAAGCAAAATAAGTCAGAAAGACAAATACCAGGTGATTTCACTCACTTGAAATTTAAGAAACAAAACAAGCAAGCAAAGGGAAGATAAAAAGAGAGAGGGAGGCAAACAAAGATACAGATTCTTAACTATAGAGAACAAACTGCTGATTACCAGTGGGGAGGTGGGTAGGGGGATGAGCTAAATAGGTGATGAGCACCGGGTGTTGTATAGAAGTGTTGAATCACTATACTGTATACTTGACACTAATATTACACTGTTTTTAATTAAATAAATTAAATATTTATTTTTTTATAAATTAAATAAAAACTTAATTTTAAAAATATAGTGATGGTAAGACATGAAGAGGATGTTAGAAAGATTAAAAAATATAGTGTCTAGCCAATAGTATGCATTTGATTATAATAAAAATAACAAATAATACATATTAACCGTTAAGGAAATAATTTAAATAATGATGTGGAGAAAAAGCATGTTGTAGGCCTCCTTTTATTTTTTTAAAGAGCTTTATTGATATATAGTTTATCATACAATTCACCCATTTAAAGTATATGGTTTGGTGATTATATATTCACAGATATGTGCAACCATCACGAGTCAATTTTAGAATATTTTCATCACATCCAAGAAAAAAACCTGTACTGGACATTTCATGTGAATGAAATCATAATATGTGGTTATTTGTGATGCTTCTTAGCATAATGTTTTCAAGGTGCAGACCTCCTTTTTCATCTTATTGGAAAGAAAATTTGTTTGAAGTTTCTCCATGTGGATTTGATTTTTTTCTTTTCACCTTAAAGGATAGATGTTATTTTACTTGATGTTTAGATCTTGTTATTACTGATAAGATATGGGTTAAACGTGGAAAACAGTAATTGTAGGTAGAAAAACTTTTTTGTGAAACTATAAATATGGAAGTGATTATTATTTCAGGGATTCCTTAGCAATGTATAAGTCTTGTATACACTGTTTTAAAACTGTAGTGATATTAATGTATGACTGTAAAAAGAACCTAGTATTTGTCAAAAAGCATATATATTTTTAAACTTTTTTTTTAAGATTTTATTTATTTATTTGACAGAGAGATACACAGCGAGAGAGCGAGCACAAGCAGGGGGAGTGGGAGAGGGGGAAGCAGGCTTCCCGCGGAGCAGGGAGCCAGATGCGGGGCTCGTTCCCAGGACCCTGGGATCATGACCTGAGCTGAAGGCAGACGCTTAACGACTGAGCCACCCAGGCACCCCTGTTTTTAAACTTTGTTAAGGCAAAAGTAATACTCCTTTTGAAAAGAATCTATTTATGTTTAAAATCCCACACACTTATCTATTGCAGTATAGAAGGCACATTAAATCCTAAGGACTCAGTAGATAAAGACTGACATATGTATTCTAGTTTAAAGAAAAAAAACACTGAATATATTTTTATTTTTTTTCTTCCCACCACCTACCCACACTACAGGATGGAATCATTATACTTTCTATGTTTTCATAATTCATTATTATATCTCTTTTTAGATCACATTTAATTTGTTTTCCAAGTTGATTAAAGTATAATAAACTGCATATATGTAAAATGTACAATCTGATCAGTTTCAACAGAGATGTATAGACCCTGAAACCATCACCAGAATGAATATATACATTATTCTAAATGTTTCCTTGAGAACATGTTTAAATCTGACTTATATTTTGGTTACTTGCTTATGTACTTATGTCCTGTATTGAATTATTATCTTGTGAGCTGGGACCATGTCTTCCTTTTTTTGTAATTTCTCTTAATAAATCATGTTCATAAATAGGCAGAGAGAAAAGATTTGTTGAATTAATGGAAGCTTTCTTTTGAAAAAAATAGCATATAATCATTTAATGTTAATGAAAGAATTTCAATACTTTTTGCTGTAATAGGTCTACTTTTGTTTGACCTAGAGCTTTTTGTAGGTTTTAAAAAAATATTTCAGAATATATTTTTGTTGTTATATAATTACTTTCCCTTTCTGTGTGGCAGTTAGGTATATGCCAAGAAATTTGCTTATTCAGCATGCAGTTCTTAAATCATACCATGTGTAATCTTTTATGAGTGACTGTTTATAATTTTATGACATTTAAAGATATTCTAACTTTATTTTCACTGTTTTTTCTTAGCTCATCCCTTCTTTTAAATGGGAAACAAATCCATGTGGCTTATTGGAAAGAATCTGACAAGTTGTTGTTAATTGGCCTGCCTGCTGAAGAGTAAGTTGAGATCTTTTTTAACCTTAAAATCATTTCTAGAATACTGCTGACAAAGTCTATTTCATTAAAATTATGATATTTTTGTCAAAAGCAAACTCCTTCAAACAGTTTTACAGTTTAAAAAGATCTGTTACACCAGCGCAATAGCTACCATGTTAATTTGGTATTAAAAAATACAGAAGAGGGGCACCTGGGTGGCTCAGTTGGTTAAGCATCCAATTCTTCATTTCGGCTCAGGTCATGATGTCAGGGTCCTGGGGTCGGGCTATGCACTGAGCGTGGAGCCTGCTTGAGATTCTTTCTCTCTCCCTCTGCCCTTCTCTCCACTCGCTCTTTCTCTCTTTCTCTCTCTAATTAATTAACTAATTAATTGATTTAAAAAAAAACAAAAACAGAAAAGTGCTGGGAACAATTAGTAAGGGCAGGGCTTTCAGTACACTTCCTTCTGAGATGTGGCCAGTACAGAGATGTCTGAGAGAATGACCTTCTCTGCTCAAGCTTTTGACAAGTTCGTGGTTTGGATTTTATGTGTTCATAGTTTTTTACTGTTGGAGATTTTGAAGAATTATAGGTCAAGCAGAAAGGTGTTTGGCCCTGATGTTGAGCACCTTTGACAAAAATACAGTTGCCCCTTGAACAACATGGGCTCGAATTGTGTTGATCTACTTATATGTGGGGATTTTTTCAATAAATATATTGGAAAATTTTTTGGAGATTTGTGACAGTATGAAAAAACTTGCAGATGAACTGCATAGCCTAGAAATATTGAAAAAATTGAGAAAAAGTTAGGTATATCATGAATGCATAAAATATATGTAGATATTGGTCTGTTTTATCATTACTACCATAAAATATATACAAGGCTATTATTAAAAGTTAAAATTTATCAAAACTCATAAAAATTTATCAAACACTTGGATGGAGCAATTCACAGTTGAGAGAGATGTGAACAAATGTAAAGACACAGTATTAATTCATAACTGCATAAAATTAACTATAGTGCATACTATACTACTGTAATAATTTCACTGCCACCTCCTATTGCTATTGCAGTGAGCTCGTGTTATGATTACCTGCTTAAAACTTGCTGTGACTCTGATCATGTCTGTATGAGCAGTTTGTCTTTCCAGTAAATTGTATATTGCAGTAAAAAGTGATTTCTCACAGTTCTTGTATATTTTTCATTGTGTTTAGTGCAGTACATAAACCTGAATAACACCAGGAGACCCATATGAAGTGCCACTGGTAATGCTGGAAGTGCTCCCAAGAAGCAGAAAAAAGTTTATGACATTATAAGAAAAAGTTGAATTGCTTGATATGTACTATAGACTGAGGTCCACAGGGTGGCTGTATGGCTCAGTCAGTTAAGCATCTGCCTTCGCTCAGGTCGTGATCCCAGGGTCCTGGATCGAGTCCCGCACTGGACTCCCTGCTCGGCGCGAACCTGCTTCTCCCTCTCCCTCTGCCGGCAGCTCCCCCTGCTTGTGCTTGCTCTCTCTCTCTGACAAATAAATAAAGCCTTAAAAAAAAGATTGAGGTCTGCAACTGCAGTTGCCTGCCATTTCAAGATAAATCCAGTGTACGGGCCATTGTAAAAAAGAAAAGGAAATGCATGAGGTTGTCACTGCAGTTACACCAGCAGGTGCAAAAGCACTGCACTTTTTGTGAAGTACCTTTTTATCGTGTATTGAAAATCCAGCTTTTAGGTAGGTATAGGTTTGCTATAAGAAAGGCATACCTATTGACTCTAATATGATTTAAGAAAAAGCAGTCATTATATAACAACTTAAGGCAAAAAGAAGTTGGAGTATCTAAAGCGGGAGGATTTAATGCTGACAAAGGATGGCTTGACAATTTTATAAGGAGGTTTAACTTTAAAAATGTCAAGATAACAGGAGAAGCAGATTCTGCTAGGAGACAGCAGATGAGTTCCCAGGTGCCATTAAGAAAATCAGTGAGGAGAAAGGATATCTGCCTCAAGGTTTTTAATACAAACAAAAGTGCCCTATTCTGGGGGAAAAAATGTTGCTTAGGACATTAGTAAAGAAGAAAAGTGAGCGCCAGGATTTAAGGCAGGAAGGAATAGGCTAACTCTACTGTTTTGTGCCAATGCATTTGGGTTTATGATCAGGACTGCCCTTATCTATAAAGCTCGTAAACCCCAAACCTTGAAGGAAAAAGATAAATACCAGCTGCCAGTCTTTTGGTTGTACAACAAGAAGGCTTGGACATTGAAAACCCTTTTTCTGGATTAGTTCCATTGATGCCTTGTCCCTAAAGTCAGAAAGTACTTTGCCTTTGAAAACTCTTTTGATACTGGACAGTGCCCCTGGACCCCGAAAACCCCATGAGTTCAACACTGAAGATGTCAGTCTACTTGCCCCCAAACACAGCATCTCTAATTCAGCCTCTAAGGTTCATTACACATGGTGCTCGATGGAAAGGATTGTCAGAATTAAAAGAATAGAAGAAAACCCCAATAGAACATCATGAAAGTCTGGAAGGATTACACCGCTGAAGATGCCATTGTTGTTATAGAAAAGGCCATGAAAGCCATCAAGCCTGAAACAATAAATTCCTGCTGGAGAAAATGGTGTCCAGATGTTGTGCATGACTTCACAGGATTTATGAGAGCCAATCAAGGAAATCGGGAAAAAGCCAATTAAGGAAATCATGCCAAATCATGGATATGGCAAAAAGGTGGCAGGGCAGGGTAGGTGAAGGGTTGAAGATAGAGATCTTGGAGAAATTCAAGAGCTAATAGATACCACATCAGAGGGATGAACAGAAGATGACTTGATGAAAATGAGTACTTCTGAACCAGTGCTAAATGATGAAGAAGAAGACTTAGAA
Organism: Callorhinus ursinus; assembly: GCF_003265705.2. NCBI lineage: Eukaryota > Metazoa > Chordata > Mammalia > Carnivora > Otariidae > Callorhinus > Callorhinus ursinus. Next base: position 106,097,461 of record NW_027397066.1, read on the forward strand.
GAAGCAGCGCCAGAAAACAAATTGATACTAGATAATCTGGCAAAAGTGTTCTGATTATTCGGAACTGCTTTGGACTTCTTTTATGACATGGACCTTCTATGATATGGGCACTGATAATAAAGCAAATGGTGGAAGAAGGTTTGATACTATATAGGAATGTTTTTAGAGAAACGAAAAAGCAGAGAAATTACCATATATTTCTGTAAAGTTACACTGAGTGTGCCTGCCTCTCTTGCTTCCCCTTCCTCCTCCACATCTGCTGCCTCTGCCGCCCCTGAGACAGCAAGACCAACCCCTGCTCCTCCTCCTCAGCCTACTCAACATGAACATGATGGGGATGAAGATCTTTATGATGACCCACTTCCACTTAATGTATAATAAATAATCACCATGCCTATAGCATAAACTTACCTGTTGTGTATGTGTGTGTCTTCATGTGAAAATCCGATAATTATACAGCAAGAACTGTGGCACCATCATCATCATCTACATGTTGATCGTGTAGAACACCGTGTGCAAGACTCATGTGGAAGGGAACAGTCTATCCTTACATAGGCATAAGGGGATTGATATTTAATATAAAACTAATAACGTGTTAGTTTTCTGTTTTATAATTTTGCTTTCAAAAAATTATATTACCATACAGTATGCCTCTCCTTCTTGTAATGGGGGAAAACTGCATATGATTCTATTATCACAGGTAAGTGATTTTAAAAAAAATGTAACAGTGTTTCCAGTACTGTGTTATGAATATAATATGGTATTTCCTAAAAATGTTTTAATGATTCATTCTCTAGTGTATGGGCTAGGCTACCATGAAGCCATACTGTCAATTACACTAGGGTACCATAAAGCAATCATATTGCTGCTGCTTCATTATCAATGGATCTGTAAATAAATATGAATTTCTTTTTAACATTATCTTTTCATTTTGAATTTTTAGTGTTAGTAACACGTGTAACATCTGCAGTGTTTTGTATTCTATAAGACAGTATTGACATAGGTACTAACAAATAGATGACTCATAAACATGATACAAACTTATAGTATCGATTTCTCTTCTTATGGTTTTCTTAATAACATTTTAATAACATTTTCTTTCCTCTAGCTTACTGTATTGTTAGAATACAGTATATAATACATACGATATACAAAATATGTTTTAATCAACTGTTTATGTTATCACTAAGGCTTTCAGTCAACAGTAGGCTATTAGTATTTAAGTTTTTGGGGGTTAAAAAGTTATACTTGGATTTTCAACTGCCTGGGGTATTGGGACCCCTAGCCCCTGCGTTGTTCAAGAGTCAACTGTGATGAATATTTAACTTTAAAGTGACGTCTCTAATGGTATATCTTATATTATCATTTTCTCCTTAACTTTTTGCAAGTATTTTGAAATATATCTTATTTTTATAGTTGGAGGTAAGAGCTGGGTTGACATTTATAATGAGCAGACCGTGAACCCAGGGACTGTGTTAGGTACTTTACATTCATTAATCTCATTTAATCTTCAAAATCATCTCCAGATGTACTTTGTGATCCCTGGCCCCATTTTATAAATGAGGAAAGTAAAACCAAGAGAAGATTAAATAACTTGCCAAAGGTCACATAACTGGCAAGAAGCAGAATTGCAAATTGAAGGAGAGTCTTTCTGAATTCTTTCTACTACATTGCTTCCCTAATGTCATTAGACATAAAAGCTGTTGGGAAATGGGATAGGAATATGGAGAACAGCCCCAAGGAGAAGAATTTAACTAATGTTAGAGTCTTGTGTCCCTGTTCAATGATTTTTTAAAACTTGTAATTTAGACTCTTCTCTGCTTTAAAAAACTTGGGCAACTTCTATTAAACTATACGCACATTTTAGTTTTAACTTTTTGGTCCATAGAATCATATATTATCTACCAAATAGTAATCAAATATCAAAATAAATAGTATGTGAATGACACAACTTTAGGGAATGCCAGTTTAGATAACTTTTCTTTTTTTTTTTAAGATTTTATTTATTTATTTGACAGAGATAGAGAGAGAGACAGTGAGAGAAGGAACACAAGCAGGGGGAGTGGGAGAATCAGACTTCCCGCCGAGCAGGGAGCCCAACGCAGGGCTCGATCCTAGGACCCCGGGATCATGACCTGAGCCAAAGGCAGATGCCCAACGACTGAGCCACCCAGGTGCCTCTAGATAACTTTTCCTTTGGTGTTGCTTTAAGCTTCCCAAGGAAGAAAAAAGTATTATAAAATGCATTATACAGCCAATCTGAACACGAATATGACTATTTTCTATTATTGATAATTTTGTTAACCGGATTTCTTTCATTATATAGCAGTGTATTAGTTATCTATTCCTGGATAACAAATTACACCAAAACTTAGGGACTTAAAACAGTAGACATTTATTATCTCATAGGTGTTTTTGTGAGTCAGGAATTCATGAGCATCTTATCTGGGTGATTCTGGCTCAGGATCTGTCTTAATGTTGCAGTCAAAATGTTGGCCAAGGATACAGTTATCTGAAGGCTGACCTGCAGCTAGAGCATCTGCTTCCAAGATGACTTACACACATGGCCATTATCAGGAGGCCTTAATTCCTTGCCACATGGATCTCTCCATAGAGCTGCTTGAGTGTCCTTACATGTCAGCTGACTTCCCCCAAAGCAAGTGATAGAGAAATAGATTTCTTCAAAATAGAGAAAGCGGGGAAGCTGACTTAGTCTTAGAAATGATGCAGTCATTTCCACCATATACTGTTTGTTAGAAGTGAGTTAACTAAGTCCAGCCCACACTCAGGGGGTGGGAAATTAAGCCCTACCTCTTGAGGGGAAGAGTACTGAACAATTTGTGGACATGTTTTTATACCACAAACAGGAACTCCAAAGGAGGCTACAATGAAAAATATCAAAACAATTGTGTTTTAAAGGTATCTAATTTGGGACAGAAAGAGATATGATCTATCATGAATGTGTGGTTCAAATTTTTTTTTTTTTAATTTTGTTTCTGCTCTCATCTTTGTTATTTTTTTTCCTTCTGTTGCCTTTGGGCTTTGTTCTTTTTCTAGCTTCTTTAGGGGTAAGGTTCAGTTGTTTATTTGATACTTTTTAAAATTTATCAAGGTAGGCCTGTATTGCTATAAACTTCCCTCTTAGAACAGCTTTTGCTGCATCCCCAAGATTTTGGACCATTGTGTTTTCATTTTCATTTGTTTCCTGTGTTTCCTGTGTGGTTCAAAATGTTTAATGTGAGGGGTAATGGTGCTGAGACATATAATAACATGGTGTCTCTTTAACCAGCTAATTTGTATTTTTTCTGTCTAAAAAGGGACTCTGATGAACCCCTCTAGAGTACTGCCTTAGGCCAGTGGGTTGGATTATGAAAAATAGAGTTGTTTTGAAAACCGATTATAAGTTACTGTAGGATGTAATGGCAGGGTAAAACACTTGTCTTTCAACTTTTATAATAGCCCAAAAGGTAGAAGAAAGAAAACAGATAATGCAATGGTATGCTACACATAGTGTAGACAGACTAGGGTAAGGAAGGCCCGGCTAAGGAACTGAGCAGAGACTGCTCAGCCACATTCTGATGCTACCAGCCAAATTAATTATGCAGATAGAGACAGTTTCCAGGAGGGATTTTACCCTGAAGCCAAAAAAAGGTGGTCACAGCTGAGCTCTGGATCAAGGTTGTGCTGCATAGGGATGTTCTAGCCAATTTCCCAATCTTTATTACTGGGTGGTAGGCGTAGAGGGTGTCCCTAAATGTTAGTCATTCCTATCCTGGAGAGCTTGGCTTGATAAATTGGAATGAATTTGAAGATCCCCTTTTTTTCCACTCTGTACCAGATTCTTTTCCTCATTCCATCTTGTTTCACATAACCGTGAAAGATAGGAATTATTATTCTAATTTGTTCAAATTGAGAAATAGAGTATTGAGAGATCAGGCACAAGCACCTCCTCATTCCCAATTAATGTGTCTTTGTGCCTCCAATGCTGTGCATGTGGTTAGTAATTGAAGTGGCAGCCCTAGGATTTTTCTCCCATTTGTCTTAATACCACACCCTGTGCATCTTCCTGTTTGCCACTGTGCCTTTTACAAGCAAAATGAGAAAAGTGCTACCCCACAGAAAATCGGGTGGGGTGTATAATCCAGGAATATGTGTTTTCAGAGGGGAGATCATCTTCCTGTGATGGCTGCAGTGAATAGTGGGAAACCCAACCAGGAACTCCTTGTGAGCTAGTAGAATAACTTCAGAACTAAGAAGATGGATGCCCACAAGCAGGTTCTACTCCCTTTGTGTCCTTGCCCAAGTTACTTAAGTTACTTAATTTCTTGGGCCTCAGTTTACCCATCATATAATAAGAATAATAAGACCTACTTTGTAGAATTTTTATCAGGCTTCAGTGAAAAAAATGTTAAGTCCATTTCTTTCTTCTATGTTCTTTCCTTTCTCTATTTCATTTAGGGGTGTCTTTTGTCACAGGAGTTGGAGGTTCACTTGAGATCTAGGTAATACTGGAAAGTGTCAAGAATTTAGCATTTTTTTCTACGGGCCCAGGTACTGCAGTACTTTATAATGCATTAATTTTATGTAATCCTCAAAATGAACCTGAGAAGGGCTTAATGATTATTGCCCCACTTTACACATGAGGAAACTAAACCCTAGAGAGGCTTAAATAATTTCTATATAGCTGGTGATATCAAAGTCCCTACTAGACCCATGCTAGAACTCCAGATCTAGTAATCGGAGTCTTTAATTGCTAATGCAGTAAACAGCCCACTGTACTAGCAGTTGACATACAGACTTTTGACATTCTTTATGTATAAAATGTAAAGATGTTCTGCTCTTTTAGATATGTATCATTTGGTTATGTTATAAATGCGTTTTTGCTTTTTTTAGAGTTCCTCTTCCTCAGCTAAGGAATATGATAGGAGATGTTGCCCAAACCTTAAAATTTATGTATGGTTCTTTAGATAGGTAAGTACTTCTGTGAATTGAATCTCAAGTTTTTGTTTATTTGTTTTTTAAAAAAAACTTTTAGTCACAGAGAATAAACTGATGGTTACCAGAGGGGAGGGAGGTAGGTGAGGGGGATGGGAGAAATAGGTGATGGGGATCAAGGAGTGTACCTGACGTGATGGTCACTGGGTGTTGTATGAAGGTGTTGAATCACACTATATTGTACACCTGAAACTAACATAACACTGTATGCTAACTATACTGGAATTAAAAGTTAATAAAAAATATTAAAAAATAATGAAGATGGGGCGCCTGGGTGGCTCAGTCGTTAAGCGTCTGCTTTCAGCTCAGGTCATGATCCCAGCGTCCTGGGATCAAGTCCCACATCGGGCTCCCTGCTCTGCGGGAAGCCTGCTTCTCCCTCTCCCACTCCCCCCTGCTTGTGTTCCTGCTCTCGCTGTCTCTCTCTCTGTCAAATAAATAAAGAAAATCTTAAAAATAATGAAGATATCAATGCTCATAAAAAATGAATCTCAAGTTTTAAGTGTATGACTTTTTTTTTTTTAACTGAAGATATTTCCATTTTTTTTTTAAGGTTTTATTTATTTGACAGAGAGAGAGAGAGAGAGAGCACAAGCAGGGGGAGCAGCAGGCAGAGGGAGAGGGAGAACCAGGCTCCCCAAGGAGCAGGGAGCCCGATGTGTGGGGCTCAATCCCAGGATCCTGGATTCAGGACCTGAGCCAAAGGCAGTCACTTAACCAACTGAGCCACCCAGGCGCCCCTAAGTGTATGATTCTAAATCCCATTTGCACTTAATACTTTTCCTTGGTTGGCAAGTTAGTTATTTGGTTTTTTCTTCTTCCTCTAATATTTTCATCCTTTATTACTGGCTTTATTTTATAGTTCTAGGCAGTTTTTCACTTGATCCATTGCTTTTTCTTTTTGATCTCCTGTTAGTTTAGTGAAATAATGTGAAATAGTGATAAAACTGCAATTATATTCTGATTTGACATATTTCTGTAGTAGCAAATGTACGAACATTTCAAAACAGATACAGAAGAGTACGAATTTTTTAAATGTTGTGTTTTTCTCTGATTTTATAAGAGCATTGTCAAATTTACCATCCTAAAATGTGGTTCTTCTTTAAAAAAATTAGTAAAAAAATGCACTATTTAAATAAATAAATGACACAGTAACAAAGGTATTAACTAGTTTCATGTGTATCATTTCATATATTTTCTATACAATATGAATACAATCTACATACTTTTTTAATATACGTGGGCTCATATTATGCGTATTTTTCCTGCTTGCTTTTTTAACCTTACGGTAAAATATGATGCATCTTTCTTGATCTGAAGAAGGCAATTTGAGGTAACTTCAACATTTGAACCCATAAAATTATGGTTGAAAAATAGATTTTTCTGTTTGTGGGATTTTTGCTTTCAAAGCCCTAAGAGTATATCAATAGAAAAATCCAAAAACAGTTTATACGTTTTTCTAAACCATAGTGGTATCAGCTCTCTGTTTATCTATCATGGATCTTTGTTGTTGCTGTTCTCAAAGCAGCCTTGAAAGAATTTTCCATGACTGTGCCATCGGTACTGTCTAGTTTGTAGAGTTCTCCTCCGAGCCTCTGAAGAGACATATCCCTCTCAAACCCAATTACTAATTAGCATTTTCCAAACGTGTGAACTACAAAAGGCCAGGCAGCCACAAACAGTGCTTTTACCTTCTGTTAAATAAGAAAATTTTTAACCAATGAAGAGTAAGGATATGGTTGTAAACTCCCTCCGTAAATTTACGCTGGGTGAGCAAACCTTGCTATGTTTTGCCTTAATTAAAGCTTTATGTTTTCATAAAACCAGAGATAATTAAAGATTAAATTCCTGCAATGAATTCCATACTTTAAGACAATCAACTGGGGTTGTTCTGCAAGTTGCAATGGACTAGGTTAGGGGCAGATGGACTCTTAATTTCTGTGAATTTCATTTTGAAATTTAGCTTCCATTGACTTGGAAGTATCACCAAATGGGCAGCAAATTTTAGTTTCTTTTTGTTCTGGTGAGAATTTGAAAGGCAAACTAAGATAGTAAATGTGATGATCCATTGAGTTCTTAAGACCAAGAAGCAATATGGATCCAAGATGTTGTTAGTAGTCATTTTGTAGCAATTTTTAATAAGGCTTTTTCTAATTATGAAAGATATTGAAGGCACATCGTGGAAAATTATGATAAGACTAAAAAGACTTAATTTTTTTTAAGTTGTAAGCTGGTTATTTCCCTGTGAGGCATAGAAAATCGATTATATATTGACAAAGTTTAGTGTTGTGATCAAAGATATGTTTCCTTCACTATTCCCAGCCAAACTAGCAGCAAATTCTAAACACTCTGTCTCTAAAACATATCTCAAATTCATTCATTTCTCTCCATCTTCACTGTTACCCTGCCCAGCCACCAACATCTCTCACTAGTAAAACTAATCTAACTGGTTTCCTTGCCTCCGTTCCTGCCACTTTAATAAATTTCTAAATGCAATTAAAATTGATCTTTTTACAGGGGTGCCTGGGTGGCTCAGTCAGTTAAGCGTCTGCCTTCGAATCAGGTCATGATCCCAGGGTCCTGGGATAGAGCCCCACATCAGGCTCCCTGCTCGGTGGGAGGCCTGCTTCTCCCTCTCTCACTGCCCCCCTGCTTTTGGTTCCTCTCTTGCTGTCTCTCTCTGTCAAATAAATAAAATCTTAAGAAAAAAAAAGTGATCTTTTTACATTATAATCTGGCTCCTACACACCTTTCTGATTTCAGATCTGAAACCACAGTCTGTACTGTTCTGCGGGTACCCTGGCCAACTTTGTTCCCACCCTACAGCTTTTGTGCTTTTTTCTCTCACTGGATCTTCTTGGCACTGGGATCTCAGCTTAAATACCTATTCTCAGACTCTTACCCAACTTTTGATCTAAATTAGCCAACCGGTCACATCACCCATTCACATGATCCTATGCTCTGTATGGCCCTTTGTATGAGTTCATGTTTTTACTGTTTGTTCATTTGTTGTCTTTCTCCATCAGAATGTGAGCTCCATGGAAGCAGAGACCTTGTCTTTTTTCTTGATATTTTTACTACTGTACCTCCAACAGTGAGAATAGTGCCTAGAACATAGTTGGCACTCAAGCTATTTGTTGAATGAATCCATGAATATTAGTCTGATGTATTAATGGTATATATACTAGTTATCATGTTATCCAGAGGACTATTCCAATGAATGGTTGCAGGCAATGCTGTATTATTTTTACATGGCTAAAACCAAATGTTTAGTCTGTCTCCCCTTTCTCTTTCTCTCTCTCTTTGAGTTCAATAGTGTTGCCTTCATTAGTGAAGAGGGGAAAATTACTTGGGCTAATTATGTGCTTTCTGTATTCAGTAAGTAATAAACATAATAAGTACTTATTATGTACTAGGTACTTCACATGTGAGTCAGGTTGTATTATCCCCATTTTTAGAGATGGAAACAGAAGTTCAGAGAAAGGTTAGATGATCTTCCTGAGATACCTACCTAGTGAAAGTAGTGATAAAAGTCAAAGCCAGATATGTTCTATTACAAAGCTCAAAATCTCTTTATTATTCCATCTTGCCTGAAAGATATTGGCAGTTTAAATGGTTAAGAGATAAGTAAAAGCAACTTACTTCCCCCCCCCAAAAAAGGGTACTTCCAGCCCATTCTATCGTAGATACACCATTTCTGTTAGCCCTGTGGTTCTTCCATAATACCATCTACTCAGTACATTTGAAAGTAGGTTTTTGGGTAAAAAATATTGACAGGATGAACTTCTTAACACATTCCATCAGTAACACAGCAGTAATTCTTCATAAGGAGTAAGGAAGAGAGCCTGTGTAGTTGGGAAAGATCCAGTCTCTTTAGGAGCATACAAAAGATAACCACCGTTTTCACACGTTCTGACTTACAGCTCTTGTTTCTTCAGTGCCTTTTGCCAGGTTGAGAATGTTCCTCGTTTGGATCATTTTTTCAGCTTGTTCTTTCAAAGAGCACTTCAGCCTGCTAAACTACATTCCAGTGCCAGTCCGAGCGCACGACAATATGATGCTTCCAGTGCAGTGCTTTTAGATGGTCTTCCTGGAGTTCGATGGCTCACGCTTCCGCAGGAAATCAAGGTAATCTCGGGGGTCATAAATAAAAATCAGAACCAGTTGCCTTGTGATTTTTTTATCTTCTCTCTTTTTTAGACTTTTTGTTATTTTCAGGATTGTGGGTAAGAGTTAAAAGAAGCCATTGGTTAGTGAGGTAAGAGCTCCAGTATAGTGAACTTAGAAAGATAAATATTTCTTTACAAATAGAAATTAGATCTCTCATCTTACTTTAACATTTAAGCGTTTTCCAAACTTATAATGCATTTCAGAAATCATAATTATGTGGTATGTCTTCCTTTTTTTTGTTTGTCAGATGTTCTTTTTTTTAAATGTCATTTTTCCTAAGGTACACTGGAATAATTTAAGAGAAAAGATACTTTGTCTGTTGTCTTAAGGAATGTCAAGAAACATTACAGTAACCTTGTACATTAGCCTATAGAGTTCAATGGTGGGAAGAGCAACCTGTAAACATTAACATTTGTGAGATCAAAATTCACAAGTGGGTAATTTTCTTTTTGTCCTTTAGTTTTTCATGAGAGAAACCATAGCCCTAAAAAGGAGTACATGAAATATTTGCTAGATGCAGAAAAATGTAGGTCACAAATGAGTAATAAGTCAGTGTGTGAAAAGCATTGAAAGGCATGACTAATGTTTCCAAAGCTTTAGTCATCTCAGTAAGACACAGTTTGTGCAACAGTCCTGCAGAGAGTGCCTTGGTCTTTAAAAGAAAAAAAAATGGATTCTTTTCCATTTCCACAAATCACATATATGCTACAAGCTTTAATTGCCAATAGTTTTCAATTTATATATATATGCATTACAGATTAAACTACAGATTAAATTTATTCTGTTTTTAAATTTTGAATGCTTCGTGGAGGAGCAAATACATGAAAGAGTTCAGGCAATTTCCATAGAAACGAAAGCTAAATCCTAAGTAAGATTTTTCTAATAACTCTGTAGGGATGCTAAACTGTGCCAGATTCCAGGGGAACACTTGCCTTCATGTTTTAATCCATAAATAAAGAGAGTCCTTTTATATAGAATGTAAGAAAGACACAGGGAAGAATGTTGATATTTTCAAAGACTCTAACTGTTGAGAAATACACAGGAAATAGAGGGGGGGATAAAGCCTCAAAATAGATTGGGTACATTAAGATTGATTATTTTTCTCTTAAGAATTTTAATAGGTTCAAAAATTTTCTAACTCAAAACTGGAAAGCAATTCTTTAACCTCATAAATTATTTTGCATTGAATACAGAGTGAAGCTCATTTTGCAATAATCAAGATTTAACTGAAAAGTGACTGTATGTTAAATAAATTTTTTTCTGTAATTCCAAAGCTTAAAAGCAACATGTTCTATTTTGGGACATTTCTTAAATATCACAAAGGAGAAAGATACTTACTCAATTCTTCAACTAATTATTAAGCACTTTTATGAGGCCATTACTAAACAATAACTAATATGAGTTAAATGGTTTGTGTTACTTTTTTTTTCTTTTCACATAGATGGAACTAGACACAGCATTGAGCGACTTGGAGGCTGCAGATTTTGCAGAACTGGTGAGAGAACCAATGGATTTTAGGAAAGGCTCAATGTTGATTTCGTATTTTATAAATCAGCCATTATTCTAAATATTTTTCAAGTGGGCATGTAATAATCTTGAACTATTTAGCATTGGGTCTCTATTTTGACATGAACAGAATCTATTTTGCTTGCCTTAAAATTTTCTACTCAGTTAAAAACATTTGTTACATAATGAGAGAAAGTACATACATTAATAGTAAAGTAAATAATTGAATTGTAATACTGAAGTAAGTAAAAACCCTGTAGATACAAATTTCAATTAGAAGTACCGGTATGGTTTTTAATCTTTTTTTAAAAAATATATTTCCTAGTTCTGTCCAATAAAAAGGCCTAGAAATAATGATCATCCCAGTAGTGATGAATGCCATTAGCACCTAGGCTATGGCATATAAATAATACTTCTCACTAAAAGGAACCAAGACTCCTAAGAGAAATGGCTGCTTGCAGATTTGGAGCTGAAAATAATACAAGATAAGCCTGGCAGTGTCTTGTTATTTCAGAAATCCAGGAAGCTTTAAAAAATTACTGGGGTTAATGTAGGGTTCCAGTAATTAGGAGACAACTTGAAGAGGCTCACACTTGAGCATCTGGAAGTGTAATAACTGCAGCAGATTGAAACCCATCAGATATGTTGAAGTCCATGAGTTCATAATTATACTCAAGAAAAAAAGAAACTTCTTGGTCAGCTTTGGAGGATGCTAGAGAACCAATTCATTACTGTGAAAACTGGCAAAAAAGAGAAGGAAACAAACATTTATCTGCCCTTTTATCTGAACCATACCTCAAGGTTACCAAATAGAGATGAGGGGGAGTTCTCTTTATGGAAGTATTCTACTTACCATACCAAGAAAGAATGACAGAACTGGAATATTACCGTATTGCAATTTTCACAATGAATTAATGGGTCTAAGCAAAGGTCATCAATAGTTGTTAAAAAGGAAGACAGCCAAGTAGTATGTGGCTCATGATGGAAGCACACAAATTACCTGTAAAATATTCTTGATGAGGTCTCAAGATCTAACTACCACGATATACAAAATACTAGGGACAGGGACATGTTAAATGACCCCATTTGGGGGGCGAGATTATAATCATCAAATCCAGACTAGGAAACACAATAAGACAATTTCTTCAACAAATAAAAGAGAGCGGGGAGAAACTGAGAGAGCCTATCAGTCACAAAAGACTTAAGAAACATACCAACCAATTTTAATATGTGGACCTTACTCGGATCCTGATTCAAACAAACAAAATTTTTAAAAACATCTACAAGAATTGTGTAAGACTGATGAATCACAGACCTGTACCTCTGAAACAAATAATACAGTATATGTTGTTTAAAAAAAGAAAAAAGAAGATAGTAGGAAGGGAAAAATGAAGGGCGGGAAATCAGAGGGGGAGATGAACCATGAGAGACTATGGACTCTGAGGAACAAACTGGGAGTTCTAGAGGGGAGGGGGGTGGGGGGATGGGTTAGCCTGGTGATGGGTATTAAAGAGGGCATGTTCTGCATGGAGCACTGGGTGTTATACGCAAACAATGAATCATGGAACACTGCATCAAAAACTAATGATGTAATGTATGGTGATTAATATAACATAATAAAATTTAAAAACAACATCTACGAGACAAGGAAATATAAACACTGATGTTGGATAGTAGGTGAGAATAATTTTTTTAAATCCTTCTGTTTTAGAGATATACTCTGAAGTATTTACAGATGAAATCATATAACATCCGTTACTGGTTTTGAAATAATTCAGCAGGGAGAGGGAAGAAGGAGAGAGGGATACTGATGAGACAAGATTAGCCATGTACTGGTCATAGTTAAAGCTGGGTGATTATGGGCACATAAGAGCTAATTACACGATTCTATATTTGTATTTGCTAAAATTGTCAGTAAGAAAAGTTCTCTTAAGGGGCGCCTGGGTGGCTCAGTCAAGCATCTAACTCTTGGCCTCAGCTCAGGTCTTGATCTCAGGGTCATGAGTTCAAGCCCCACATTGGGCTCCACGTGGGGCATGGAGCCTACTTAAACAAAAGAAGAAAAATTCTTTTAAAAGTAAATGGTCAGGAGAGAGGGGGACCTGGGTGGCTCCGTTGGCTAAGTGACCTGATTTCAGCTCAGGTCATGATCTCAGGGTGCTGGGATGGTGCCCTGCCCCAGCCCTGGAGGGAGTCTGCTTGAGGATTCTCTTTCTCCCTCTGCACCTCACCCTCTCTTTGCATGCGCATGCTCTCTCTCTCTCTCAAATAAATAAGTCTTTAAAAAAAGGTAAATGGGAAATTAGGATGTAGAAGCAGTGAGGGCTGGATCATAAGAAGATTGCTGGTAAAATCTTGATTGCTTTAAAGAGTACCTTAGTCTTTTTTTTTTTAAGATTTTTATCTTAAAAATTTATTATTATAAGCAGGGAGAGCAGCAGAGGGAGAGGGAGAAGCAGGCTCCATGGGGCTCCATCCCAGGACCCCAGGATCATGACCTGATCTGAAGGCCGACACTTAACCCACTAAGCCACCCAGCTACCTCAAGAGTGGCTTAGTCTTAACTAAGATCCTGAGCAAATGGAAGCATATATTGTTTGTAAAAATAATGGAAACTTAAACGTGGTGAACTCCTCATAGGTCATAAATCTTTTCACTGAGGGAGAATGTTTAAGATAGACACTAAGCATTAGGAACAGTTTAAAGTATTAAAATATCCAGGTTTTAGGAACTTATATCTGATAGGTTTCATTAAAACTCTAATTTCTGGTTTATATAACATCACTTTAATGATCAGTGGAACTAACAATATTTTCTATGATTAGACAAAGATCTATTGGGATTCCTTGGATACAACATCAAGACACAATCTATAAAGAAAGAAGAAAATTGATAAATTGAGAATGTAAGGTGGTACAACTACTTAGGAAAACAGTTTGGCAGTTTCTTAATAACCTAAATATATACCTACCACATGATTCAGTCATTCTGTTCTTCCAATTACCCAAGAGAAATGAAAGCCTATGTCAATACAAGACCTGTACACAAGTATTCGTAACAGCTTCATTTGTAATAGCCAAAAGAAAACTGGAAACAATTCAAGTAACTCAAGTGTCCATCAGTGAGTTAATAGACAGACAAATTGTGGTATGTTCATGCAAGGGAATACTACCCAGCAAAAAATTTGGCAGCAGTATTGATGGAATTGTTATATATCTTGATTTTGGTGATACTTAACATAGCTATACACATTTGTTGAAACTGGCAAAATAGGGGAACCTGGGTGGCTCAGTTGGTTAAGTGGCCTACTCTGGGTTTTGGCTCAGGTCATGATCCCAAGGTCCTGGGATCAAGCCCTGCGTTGGGCTCCATGCTCATCATGGATTCTACCTGAGGATTCTCTCCCTCTCTCTCTGTGCCCTTCCCCTCCTCTGTCTCTCAAATAAATAAATAAATCTTTTTTTAAAATTGGCAAAACAATTCACAGTGAATTTTACCTTAAAAAATGAAAATAAGGGTCTATTCTAAACTTTCTGTGAAATTAGATTTAAGATTTAATCTTATATCCTAATTTTGTTTTCTTTAGTTTTAAAAATTATTAAGGCATAGTTTATATTTGGTAATAAATTCTTCTGTGCACCTTTATAGTCAACCCATCTTCCTACCTCCAGCCCTTGGCAACTACTGATTTGTTTTTTGTCCCCAGAATGTCCTATAAATTGAATTAGATAATAGGTAATTTGGGGGGGCCTGACTTAGTTCACTTAACATAATGCATTTGAGATTCATTCATGCCATTGTATACATCTGTAATTCAGTCCTTTTTATTGCTGAGTAGTATTCCATTGTATGAATGTATCACACTGTTTATCCATTTCCCAACTGAGAAATAATTAGGTTATTTCTAGTTTTTTAGTTTTCCTTAGGTTTCATTGCCTTTTTTATTTTTAAGATTTTATTTATTTATTTGACAGAGAGAGAGAGAGCACAAGCAGGGGGAGCGGCAGACAGAGAGAGAAGCAGGCTTCCCGCCGAGCAAGGAGTTCGATGTGGGGCTCGATCCCAGGACCCTGGGATCATGACCTGAGCCAAAGGCAGACGTTTAACCGACTGAGCCACCCAGGCGCCCCTCGTTGCTTTTTTTTTTTTTAATTACAAAATTAATACATGCATATTGGGTAAAATGCAAGTGTGATTATTAAAAACAAATGTCCTACCTCCTCATCCCCCTCTCCCAGTTCTATCCCTAATTGTAACTGTTCTTACAGTTTTCTTACAGTTTGAAACATATTCTTCCAGACTTTTTTCTATACATGTATATACATAGGTACATACACAGCAGCACACATGTATACACATACATGTATATCATTGAGGGTGCTATTCTTTTTTAAAAATTAGATCTTAGTAAATATTTTGTTCTGTAGCTTGTATTCTTTGCTCAGCACTATACCCTAAAACCTTTTGTGCCTGCTCATATAGATCAACCTTATTTTTTTAACAGACCTATGACAGTCCATGGTATGAACATAACCTCATTTTATTAACCATTCTCCATTGTTGCACTTGACTTTATCTCCAATTTTTGCATATTACAAATAGTTCTGCTACTAACTTTTTATGTACAAAAATCTTGATTCTCCTGTTTGAGCATTTCTGTAGATTTTTAGAATTACTCAAAGGGTATATTGAATTTTTTTATATATACTAATTAGTTGCTACCAAATAGGTTGTATCAAATTTTACTTTCAAAAATATTATTTGGAAATTTAAAAAAATCATTCAAAAATATTACTTGGTAGTATGGGATATTTTAGATGATATATAGTAGAAGCTTTTTGTCTTGATAGACATGTTTTAATCCCTCTTGCAGTAACTAATCTTATGTTCTATTCTTAGAGGTCTCTAATCAACAGTATCTTAAAAGATAAAAAATAAAATTGTTTTCAGTCCAAAATACATGCACATTATCTTTCACCCTAATACCCTGGTATATTCATTTCTAAAGAAGGCACTATGAAAAGTTCAGTTATGAAATAATATAATTGCCATTTTAACCATTGTAGCCTAAGATTTTTTTTTTATCATGAAAAAACAAGGAATATAAATCCATTGTGGTTTTTCTTCTCCAGTCTGAGGATTACTATGACATGAGGCGGCTGTATACAATTTTAGGATCTTCTCTATTTTACAAGGTAAGTTGAAGCTTGAAATTTTTATAAATGTCCAACTGCTATATGAACAGACCTAAAGTGAATTTTCTCAAACTTCTACAAATATGAAAAATACATTTATCCCTTTTCCTTTGAATGTAGTTACTGTTAAATTAAGGTCTTTAAAAAAAAAAAAGCTGGTACCTACATATTTACAAATACAATAAGTATTTCTGATTTTATGACATTCTAAAGCATTTGCAAATGTGTAAAGGAGAAACAATACTCAAGGAACCAAATGTGTAATAGAGAAAAGCAATACTTTCTTGATTTATTTTTGCAACAGTGTACTTTTTTTCTTATCTTCAGACATAAACATGTATCTTTTTAGTAAATCTAACATTTAGTTGACTTCCATGTAGGGCAAATTAAGCATCAAATGAATTTAAGTATTTTCATATTTCAGGATTTTTAAACACAATTTAAAAACATACCTAAAGAAGAATCCAACAGTACAGTGGTACACAGTGAAAAATAAGTCTCTCCTCACCTTACCTCTTGCTTCTCTTCTCCATTTTCTATCCTCAGAATTCAGTTCTTTTCCAATGTCGCCAAACACTCAGGCTTATACTACCCAGGTGACCTTGCTTGGTGCTAAAGTCTATCTGTTGTTGACTTATCATAAATCTTCGATCTCTAATTGACCTCAGGAAAAAAAAAAACATTTATTTTTACTATGTCTTTATTCCATTTGAAACTGGAGTATTTTAAGAAAACTGAAGTACTCTTAGAGTACTTAGAAATATATTATGGCATTATTGCTTATATCACTAGTTGACTTTTGTTCTTTGTGGTTAAATTCAAGGGTTATTTGATATGCAGTCATTTGCCGAAGGATGATCTTATTGATATTGCTGTGTACTGTCGCCACTACGGCCTACTGCCTTTAGCAGCAAAACAAAGAATTGGTCAGTTGGTCATATGGAGAGAAGTGTTTCCGCGACATCACCTCCAACCTTCTGCAGACTCAAACACTGAAGTCTTTCGGGAACCTGAAGGGAGATATTTTTTGCTAATTGTTGGATTGGTAAGTTTACCTTGGTTTCTGTGTGTGTGTCTGTGTGTGTGTGTGTTTTGGGATTGGATTTTTTTGGCCATTTACTATCTAATGAACATAATAATTTATGACAATTTATAAACACAAATGAACATAATAATTTAAAATTATAAGCATGTCAGATACCAGTATTCAAGAAAATGTTATATGTCCCTTATTCCTTTTCTTTTGCATCCATTTAATACTCATGGAGAAATATTAATGAAACCCAGAATAAGATTTTTTCAGGTTCTTAAGATCTTTTGTTTTCATTTCTGTAGTGGTTTTATCCTCTGGTTTGTCTTGGGAAATACAGACATGAAAAGGATATAGAATCAGAATAAACATGTCATTGTAACTAAAAGGACTTCCAATAACTGTGGCTCTTTGAAAACTACCTTGTGCCATGTGCCAGAAGTGATAGTTGATGGTATACCAGGAGAAGGCAATATGAATGAATATTTGTTTTCAAGGATGATCAAGGGGCGCCTGGGTGGTTCATTCGTTAAGCGTCTGCCTTCAGCTCAGGTCATGATCCCAGGGTCCTGGGATCGAGCTCCTCATCGGGCTCCCTGCTCCACGGGAAGCCTGCTTCTCCCTCTCCCACTCCCCCTGCTTGTGTTCCCTCTTTTGCTGTCTCTCTGTCAAAAAATAAATAAAATCTTTAAAAAAAAGGGGGGGATGATCAAGAAGCATTGAGAATAATTAACAAAGAAAGGGAGGGAGGAGTTTTTAATAATCATATGATTATGTCATATGTTTTTAGTATTCATAAATTTATACATGCATGCTACATATAAACATTTTCATGTAGCTAAACCTGTATTAATATTTTTTTCTTATAGAAGTATTATATGTTATGTGTACTATTAGAAGCTGGAGGCTGTGCATCCAAAGCTGTTGGGAATCCTGGACCAGACTGTATCTATGTGGATCAGGTCAAAACAACTCTTCACCAACTGGAAGGAATAGATTGTCACATCAATGAACGGCTAACATCTTCTCCAAGCCCCTGTTTGTCTTGTGCTGACTGGTTCCTTACTGGATCACATGAAAAATTAGATAATTTGACAACCTCACCTATCCTCAGTAGGCTACCAGGTACTTCCAAGGTAGCAACCTCTCCAACATGCAGAAGAATTCTTTTTGGTGACTATTCCTTAAAGACACGTAAGCCCAGTCCTTCCCGAAGCAGTGGAGGATCTGACAATGGCTGTGAAGGTGGAGAAGGTGTTGGCCTGAGCCCCCACGCTATACCCAATGCCGTATGGAAACAAAGAGAATCTCAGGGCTCTGATGGTTCAGAAGAAAGTGGGGCCTTGCTTAAGGTGCGTGTTCATTCAAGTGTGTACATTCTGGGAGTTAAGCTGTCTTTTAAGTTCTTACTTTATAAATGCAAGAAATTTTTTTTATATTCAGTTAGCCAACATATAGTACATCATTAGTTTTTGATGTAGTGTTCAACGATTCATTAGTTGCGTATACACACCCAGTGCTCATTACCACATGGGCCCTCCTTAATACCCATCACTCAGCTACCCCATCCCCCTACGCCCCTCCCCTCTGTAACCCTCAGTTTGTTTCCCAGAGTCAAGAGTCTCTCATCGTTTGTCTCCCTCTCTGATTTCTTCCCATTCAGTTTTCCCTCCCTCCCCTGTGGTCCTCTGCACTATTCCATATGTTCCACATATGAGTGAAACCATATGATAATTGTCTTTCTCTGCTTGACTTATTTCACGTAGCATAATGCCTTCCAGTTCCATCCATGTCAATGCAAATGGTAGGTATTCATCCCTTCTGTTAGTTGAGTAATATTCCACTGTATATATGGACCACATCTTCTTTATCCATTCATCTGTTGAAGAACATCTCAGCTCCTTCCACAGTTTAGCTATTGTGGACATTGCTGCTGTGAACATTGGGGTGCATGTGCCCCTTCTTTTCACTACGTCTGTATTTTTGGGATAAATACCTAGTAGTGCAATTGCTGGGTAATAGGGTAGTTCTATTTTTAACTTTCTGAGGAACCTCCATACTGTTTTCCAAAGTGGCTGTACCAACTTGAATTCCCACCAGCAGTGTAAAAGTGTTCGCCTTTCTCCACATCCTTGCCAACAATTTGTTGTTTTCTGTCTTGTTAATTTTAATGCAAGAAAATTTTTAATGGCAATTCATTCTTCATTTGAACTAGTGGTATTTTTGGTTACTTTTGGCAAACCAGTGATTTAGAACCAAAAAGAGAAAGAAATATAGAGTAATAAAATAGTAGCATCCAGGACAGCTGTTTGAAACTACTTACAAGTAGGGAAATTGCTTAATTCTGCTTTCCCTGTTCATCTTCCTTCTGTATTCACAGTGTTAACTGAAAACATCCTAGTTGTGGGAGATTTTAGAGGGCTGATCTGACTAAGTAACCAATAAAATATTCAGTAGAAACAAAAAGAAAATCAGAAATTTATATATAAATGTAAAAATATATATATAAGTATATATGTGTAAATATTTGTGTGAGTATGTGTTACTCTACAGGTTTTTATAGGGTTTTTTTGTTTTATTTTGTTTTGTTTTTATCTGCATCTGTGAAGGTCTGGTCTCCATAGTCAAGAATTTAAAATGTGATTATAAAACAAAGAGAATGTTCATTTTTCAGATGGTTTTTATGATTTTTCCATGTTTTTTCCTCACGAAAATACCATAACATATCCAAATGATCATCAAAGTAATCACCCTGGGGGATCTTATACTTACTCTAATGATGCTTCTCTTTCAAAAAACTTTTGAAACTGTCATTTGGGCTGGTGGAGGTGATGCCAACAAGGCATGGAGAAGGAGGAATCTGAGAAGGGGCACAAATAAAACATGAGATTCTAAGTGTCATGGCATAAATAGCCATAGATTCCATCTTCTAATTCCAAACAATACAGTACTCTTGGAGCCCTAAGTGGTTGTATTTAGGAAATACATTCTTATTCATTATCCCAGTCAGTGAAATTGGTAGGAAGCATAATTTAGGAGGTAATAGATTTAAAGAGCCATGAATTGCTCTTGAGAGAAATTGAATCAGGGCGCCTGGGTGGCTCAGTCAGTTAAGCGTCTGCCTTCAGCTGAGATCATGATCCCCGGGTCCTGGTGATCGAGCCCTGCATGGGGCTCCCTGCTCCACAGGAGGCCTGCTTCTCCCTCTCCCACTCCCCCTGCTTGTGTTCTCTCTCTCTCACTGTGTCTCTCTGTCAAATAAATAAGTAAAATCTTTAAAGAAAAAAAAAGAGAAATTGAATCAATCTCTATGATTGAGCCATTAAACAAACTTGATTGAACATCTACTATGTGCCAAGAGCCATGCTACACAGAGGAGATACAAAGCTGGATAAGATACAGCCCATGCTTTTGAGAAGTACAGTCTAGAGAGAGAGACAAGTACATATACATATAAAATGTAACAAAACTTGATAATGGCTCTGGTAGGTTTTCAAGAAGAACTATCATGTCCTAAGACATGGCCCTGAGATCACTGTTAGCAAAGGATAAACCAAGAGGTACAAGTTAGCATCAGAAATATTTAAAGGAAACATTGCAAAATAGTAAGTAGTTCTCTTAGAAGTATTTTCAGTTTTTACACTGTTTCTGCTGTTTGATTCCATTCTTAGATACAAACTGATCTACTTAACTGTATTTTTCAGGTCACTAAAAAGAAGGCTACTCTTCCAAATCCATTTCATTTAGGGAACTTGAAAAAGGACCTTTCAGAAAAAGAACTGGAAATATATAACACAATGAAGTAAGAAACTTCCTTATAATACTCTTTTTCACTTAAACATCGTGTCTTTGAGAAAATTTTACAATAAGAAAGTACAAATCCATACCATACAGAGATTTAATTAAAAAATGTAATTATGATATATCTTAACATTATTAAAGATAGTGTCTATGCTAATTTACTAATGTTTTTCATTGCACGTATAGGGAATATGTACTCCTATTACAAAAGATTAAAAAAATAGAGTAATGTTTCAAAATGTGAAAGTCCCCCTTTATCTCTTTTCCACAGGTAACCTCCGTTTTGTATGTCTAATTTTTAAATTATAGAATTTACTATTTTTAGACTTTGGTGGATTCTGTGGTCTGCTGCCCAGATACCCCATAGCCCAGGGTACTCCTTCCCAGTGCTGGGGCTTGGGGGGTAATGGGTGTTAACTACTTACAGCTGAGTCCCTCACTGGCCTTGCTCTCTTTGGAAGTTTATTGACTCAGCCAAGATTACAGTATCTCCCTGGGAATAGCCCACATCTAGTGACTAATAGATAAGTGAATACAAAGACTTGACAACTCTAAAAGGCCATCCAGGCTTCAGAGTTCCAAGTAGTATCTTGCTGAGACCTTTGTTTTGACTGCAGTGTGGTTCAGCTTCTCCTTTGCTCAATCCTGCTTCCTTCACACGTCCCCCCACAGGTGTTGTTCCCCAAAGTTCTCCCTAATAAACTTGCTTGCTGCGTATCTCTCAGAGTCTCTCATTTTAGAAAAGAGATGAAACTTCAAACTTACATTAAGTCGGGAATTCTGAAGTAAAAGGAACTGAGTGAGAGGAGCATTTTCAGCAACTTATCAATAATTATTAAAATATAAAATGTTGCATATTCACTTTTTGTGTGGCTATTATGTGGTGACAAGCAGATCTGTCTGAGCTTTGCCTGATGTTTAATCATATCGTGTGGGATCAATTAGTGTATAACAAACATAATTGCACACTTTTATTTGAACAAGCAGACATGTACAAATAGAAATCATACAAAAAAGTTCAGCACTATGACCTTCTTAATCATTGAAACATTTTATAGTAAGTTTAAATATGTATGTCACAGAGTTGTCAGAAACAGCTTTTTTTCTGAAGTTAAGGCAAAAACAAGGTAATTTGTCTGATCTAATGTGTTAAATTTGGTATTTAATGCCTTCAAATATCATGGCTAATTTTTTAATAGTTAAAAATGTTTTTTAAGCGGGCACCTGGGTGGCTCAGTTGGTTAAGCGACTGCCTTCGGCTCAGGTCATGATCCTGGAGTCCCAGGATTGAGTCCCACATCGGGCTCCCTGCTCAGCAGGGAGTCTGCTTCTCCCTCTGACCCTCCCCCCTCTCATGTTCTCTCTCTCTCTCTCATTCTCTCTCTCAAATAAATAAATAAATAAATAAAATCTTTAAAAAAATGTTTTTTAAGCAAATCTAAATCAAACCTTTGTGGAGCTTTGAAACACCTTCCCAGAACCCTAGTCTTCCGTTTAACAAAAACTGCCGTGAAATTTTATTACCCCTACATCTTATTTTTTTAATATGTATGTTATTTTGGCCTTATCTCTAGTAAAAGGAAATGTTTTCCAAGTTCAGTGGCTTAAACAAATTCATATGTGATGTAAATCATAGTCTGTCTATTTAAAAAGATGCTACAGATGCATATTTATTCTCTTAATTGACATGGGAAGATGTTCATACTATGTAGTTAATTTTAAAAGTGTGACAAACCAGTATATAATAGATTATCCTAATTTGTACATACATGTTTTTGTAAAATAAAAATATATGACATGTTAAAAATAATAGTACCCACAGTTCATTTAGTAACCGAATCCTATCTATTCTACATTCTCATAATTATTTAATCCATTTAACCCTTACTGTACCTCCTGCAGATCAGGCTCCCATTCTCTAACCTGGTTTTACCAATAGTGTCCCAACTCCCAGCCTACCCTGAATCCATTTTCTGCTGCAGGAATGACCTTTCCAAAGAATAAATCTGTCTTGATCTGACTTTTACAAATATTGTGTCTTCCCAATGGGAATTGCTTGTTTGATGATTTTTAAACTTTCCGTGTATACACTGAGTTAATATACTCTGAGTTTATGATTTTCTTTTTCTTTCTTTTTTTTTAAAGATTTTATTTATTTATTTGACAGAGAGAGAGAGAGAGAGCACAAGCAGGGGGAATGGGAGAGGGAGAAGCGGTCTCCCCTCTGAGCAGGGAGCCCGACGTGGGGCTCGATCCCAGGACCCTGGGATCATGACCTGAGCCAAAGGCAGAGGCTTAACCAACGAACCACCCAGGCGCCCCGAGTTTATGATATTCAAGAGCTATTTTGCTCATTGTGTTGTCAGGGTTTTTTTTTTTTTTTTTTTAAAGATTTTATTTATTTAACTGACAGAGAGAGAGAGAGGGAACACAAGTGGGAGAGGGAGAAGCAGGCTTCCCGCCAAGCGGGGAGCCCGATGTGGGGCTCGATCCCGGGACCCTAGGATCATGACCTGAGCCGAAGGCAGACGCTTAACCGACTGAGCCACCCAGGCGCCCCATGTTGTCAGGGTTTTTTGTTGTTGCTGTTGTTTGCTTTTTTTGAGAGAAAGTTTTAAAAAAGACAACAAAAATGTTAATTCTAAATCTCCCTAAAAAGGAATCTAATTATTAATAGCTCTTTTTAAAGAATCATTTCTGTTCTGTACGTTTTCTTGAATTTGAAGACCTCTGGATTAAAATGTATGTTTTAAATTATTTTCTTTTTTGAGTAATCATAATTTCTTTTATCTTTTTTTTTAAAGATTTTTTATTTATTTATTTGAGAGAGAGAGAGAGAGAGAGAGAAACAGCATGAGAGGGAGAGAGGGTCAGAGGGAGAAGCAGGCTCCCCGCTGAGCCGGGAGCCCGATGTGGGACTTGATCCCGGGACTCCGGGATCATGACCTGAGCCGAAGGCAGTCGCTTAACCAACTGAGCCACCCAGGCGCCCAATTTCTTTTATCTTGACAAATATTTAAGTTTTTATTAATTGAAAAATATCAGCCACCAGTTGTTAGTGAGCCAGCTACCTTCTGGAAAAGTATGAGAAAAATTTATAGATCATCTCCTTTCCTGTCTATCCCTGGTCTCAAAAGAGAACCAAGGCCAGTCACTGATAAGAAGGAGAAATTATTCTGATCTTACGGCCTAATTAACAGTTTAACAGGAGTTTAACTAGCATGGACGATTAAGGCAGGCTGTAGGCTAAGAGCTGAAATACCCCTTTTCTTTGCCCCTGTGCTTAAGGCTGGGGGGAAAAAAATCAACTGATCAACTGGAGGGATTTCTTTTAAATAGACATTAGGATTAGAATGGGGGCAGTTTGAATGTTTGAGATGCAAATGGAGAATTTCTGTCCATATGTTTAAAGATTGCCAATCAGAAGTCATCAATGGATAGGAAAAAGCAAGGTTTAATGGAGGAAGCTTCAGAGTTCGCTCAGCTCAGCCACTTAGCTATGGGACCTGGATCAAGCAAGTTAATGAGATCTCTGAAGATTGATTTCCTCATGGTTACAATGAGGGTAGTAATACTGTTGAACATCTCACAGGGTCATTATGAGAATTAAGACTAAGGTATTTTAAAGCACCTACCCTGGCACATAGAGGGTACTCAGTATATGATAACTATTATTATTTCGTTGTTGCTGTTATTGTTGTTCTTTAGCTCTTCTTACCACTGGCAGAAATAAGCAGTATTTATAGATTCTACTGCCTGTCTGAGACCTAAATAGGGGAAGAAAGGATGGAGAAGAATGGAGAAATGAAAATAGTAAGCGAACATGGAAGGGAAGGAAGACTATAATGATGAGTAGTAGAACACTACAAGTAATTGCCGTAGTATTCCAGAATATTAACCCAGCTTTGCAGTTGGTAATAATAATTTTATTTTTCTTCAGGATCATCAATTTGACTGTTATGCTACTAATTTAAATGTGTTTATTTTGTTGGAAGATGTTCTTGTATGTGGTCAACTCTAGGCTGATACCTTATTTATGACTTGTAGGTATCTGGGCCAGAAGGGGCTGAGTTATTTATTACCAACCATGGAAAAAGAGGGGTTTAGCCAACTTGGGTTGTTTAGCAAAGGAAAAGTTAAGTTGTTTGTAATTGGTGTATATTTATCCTTACATACCATGTGATATTTGCCTCCATTAAGGAATCGATAATAACCCTAGCCTGTACCCTAGTTAAGGAGAAAATGGGACTTAAATGGTTGGCCTAGTTTCCCTGCCCTGATTAAAAGCTTGGAGTCTACAACATTCAAAATGAAGCAATATTTTTAAGTTTACTTAAATATCTTTTTTCTTTTTTTCTTCTTTTTTTGTTCTTTTCAAGATTAACATCTGGTCCTGAGAACACACTTTTCCACTATGTTGCCTTAGAAACTGTGCAAGGGATCTTTATTACTCCTACCCATGAAGAGGTGGCACAGCTAAGTGGCTCTATCCACCCTCAACTAATAAAGAATTTCCATCAGTGTTGTCTCTCCATCCGTGCAGTTTTCCAACAGACTTTGGTAGAAGAGGTATAAATATAGTTTTGTCAATTCTGTTTCCAGATTTCTAAATATTCTCTCTAAAAACTCTTTAACCAGTATGTCCAACAATGACAGTTTTTATTTAAACTCTTTTTAGCAGTCACCCAATCTAACTAGAGTACACAATCTAACTTGAGTGCCAAAAGGCTTATACTCACAATATTTAACTTAAAAGCTTTATTTCATAATACTGATTTTGATGTCCTGGAATGCTATTCCAGAAAATGGAGGACCTATGTTTTTCTACAGCAAAGTAGAATATGGTAGTTTATAATGTAAATTAGCCTCCATGTTTGATATCTGTGAGTCAGCCATTACTTGGACAGTAGTATCTACCAGTTAAGTCTGATAATTCTTTAAAGTATTCTATCAGTAGTATAAGGTATTTTGTAACATAATAGGGTAAGGTACAGTGATAGACACAATACTGTTGCAAATCTTTTAGCCACTTGGTTGATTTCTTGCTTGCTTGCAGTAATATTGTATGTAATTAAAAAATCAATTAGATTATCTTAATAGCAGGAAAAAGTATGTGTTGATTTCTTGAAAAGGATAAACATACAGAAGTTTGCTTGTCAGTGGTCAAACATCACACAGCCAAAAACAAAAAATAAAACCCCTTTCTGAAGATGATTGTAATGTATATAGCAATATGTGTGTTAAGAATGCTAAAATTGTGAAGAACTTGGGTTTAAAGGTAGGAGAAATTTGGGCTGGGAATAAGGAATCCTGGACTGAGCCTCAACTCTTCCTATTTCCTCAGCTATAAAGTAAATGGGCTGAATTATGCTGTAGAACTCATTCAGCAATAAAATTCTGTGTCTTGTAGGATTTTTTTTTTAATTTTCTCTTTTGAGAGAGCGTGCAAGCAGGGGGAGGGGCACAGGGAGAGGGAGAGAGAATCCTAGTAGGCTCCGTGCTCAGGGCAGAGCCCGAAATGGGGCTTGATCTCACTACCCTGAGATCATGACCTGAACCGAAATCAAGAGTCAGACACTTAACCGACTGAGCCACCCAGGTGCCCCTTATAGGATTTCTTCTTTGAGCTCTCAGAAATTGGTATGCAGCAAAATGTTATGTCCAACCATATATCCCTATGTGCTTTGTGGTCTTATGCTCCTCCTTTGCTTTTAATATAACTGATAGATTCTATAAGGAAATCTTTCATTAATAGTTCAGTAATAGTAATGCAATTATTCAGTAATAGTAATGTAAGTTAGCCTTTCCCATATTATTGAACTATTGAGGTATCCACTATGCACCAGACACTACTCTGGTGCTGGGGATATAGCAGTGAACAAAGTCCCTTTCTTCATGAAGCTGTTACCAGTGGGAGAGTCCACACTGTGTGAGTAGAGGTCTGGGTTCTTGGATTCCCCCATGAAAGACTTAACGTGAGAATCTGTGCTTGAATAAAAACAGCTAGAAGGAAGGTAGCAAGCATAAAGCAGTTTATTAAGGATAGTACACTCTCAAGGTGAGAGAGTGGGCAGGCCCAGAGATGGCAACTGCATCAGGGTTAGGGGTATCTTTTCTTTTTATGTTTGCATAGGTTATGGGTCCCAGCCAGGACAGTCTCACACTGTGGTGGTTACCAGTCACCTAAGGGACTCCTCTGGTTAGGCGTAGGTCCTATTCCCAGTTACTGGTCCTACAGGGTTCCTGCCAGAACTGTCATGGTCATCATGGAGGGGGTTGAAACCACAATGTAAATATATTATAATGAAGCTCTCCATTACCCTGGGGCAGTTGAAGAGGACAGCACACTTCTCCACCCATGGCTCTTGGTCTGTCAGCCCAGGGCTGCTGGGGAAGCCTTAATTTAGGCCAAGATGTTAAAAGCCGCTAAGTCAGGATGTTGTGCCCTCAGGCTTCTAATGTGTCACGTATTTATCACCACCTTTGCCTCCAGCTCACGTCTAACTAACCGCCTGCTCTATCAAAGCCTCTAATGGGAAAGACTAATGAACTGGCAAGTAGTATAGTATGTCAGGTAGGATAAGTTTCAAGAGGAATAGTAAGATAGGATCATATTTGAACAAAGACCTGAATGAAGTGAGGAAGCAGTCTGGAGGCAGGGCTTCCAGACAGAGGAAAACAAATGCAAGTGTGCAAAGCCACAGAAGTAGGAGTGACTGCCAGAGCCAGCGGGGAGGAGAGTGCTAGGAGTCCAGATGGCAGAGGTTAGCCCGGCCAGATTGCACATGGCCTGGTAGATTTATGGACTTCGGGGTTTGTCCCGAAGGAGATGAGAAGCTCTTGGGACAGTTCTGAGCAGAGGAAGGACAGGATCCTATACTTTTGAAAGGGTCACTCAGGCTACTACTGTATGAAGAACAAGCTCTGTAAGGTAGTGAGGCTGGAGGCAGGGACCAGTCAGGAGGCTATGGAAATTCTCAAAGCAAAAAATGATAGTGGCTTCTGGATTCTGGATA
This sequence comes from Callorhinus ursinus, assembly GCF_003265705.2. Classification (NCBI taxonomy): domain Eukaryota; kingdom Metazoa; phylum Chordata; class Mammalia; order Carnivora; family Otariidae; genus Callorhinus; species Callorhinus ursinus. Next base: position 106,125,174 of record NW_027397066.1, read on the forward strand.
TATTTTGGAGGGTGAGCAAAAAGGATTTGTTGACCGATTAGAGAAGGATTTTGAGAGAAACAAAAGAAACAAGGATCACTCCGCCAAGTTTTAGCCTGAGCCTTACAAAAAGTCTTTTTATTCCAAATGAGTCCTTGTTTTGCTAATAATTTTAATCAATGGGAAATTTAGAGTATATTCATGAAAGGAAGAACAATACTGTTTTAAGTATGTGTTTTAATTTTATTATAAAATTATCTATTTATTAACCTAGTCATTAGTAATCTATTTATTAAGCACCTCCTATGTACCAGGCCTTCCTGCTTCAAAACACACAAAGATGAATATCACATTGTCTCTGTCCTGGAAAAAAGCATATAATCTACTGGGGAAGACAGACCTATAAACTGCTAATATAATTAATGTAAATACTAATAATATAGGGCTATGAACAAAATGCTTTCTGGGAGATTTCAAGGACACTTTATCTATGAAATCTCTTAGGAGATGGTATTTAAACTAAGTGTGATGAAGAATAGATATTTTCCCACAGATAGGAAGAGTGTCATTCCAGGCACTCAAGTATTAGGATCAGCCAATTCAAATCTGTATGTGAAAACATTTTAAAGTAACATTATTAATACCAATTAATACTAATAATACATTTAATTTACAGAAAAAGAAAGCACTAAATCGTGGAGATCATTCAGGTTCTACAAATTCCATATCTTCTCTTAACCCTGTGAAAGAATATGGTGTGTTGTTTGAATGCTCGCCTGAAAAGTGGACAGATCAGAGAAAAGCACCACCAGTTATGGCTTACTGGGTAGTAGGGTAAGTGGGGAGAAAAAGTATTTGAAAGTGAAGTAAAAAGTTAGAAAAGTGAAAGAAAAAAAGAGATAACCATTTTAAGAGGTAGGCATGGAATTATTAATCTAACTATAATATATATTTTTCAGGCTTTTATTTCTATATTTAAGTAATCTCTCCACCCAACGTGGAGCATGAACTCATGACCCCGAGATCCAGAGTTGCATGCTCTTCTAACTGAGCCAGCCGGGTGCCCTTCTAACTACTATAATATTTTAATACATTTTAGAATTTTGTTTTATTTACTAAGTATCTCCTCTAAATTCCTCTCAAGTCTTTCTTTCTTTTTTAAAATTTATTTTTAAATTCAAGTATAATTAACATACAGTGTTATATTAGTCTCAGGTATAAAATATGATACCACAATTCTATATATTACCCAGTGCTCATATTAGTCTCAGGTATAAAATATGATACCACAATTCTATATATTACCCAGTGCTCATCATGATAAGTGCACTCCTTATTCCCCATCACGTATTTCGCCCATCCCCCCACCCACCTCTCCTCTGGTAACCACCAGTTTGTTCTCTGTATTTAAGAGTCTGGTTTTTGGTTTGTCTCTTTTTCTTTGTTTTGCTTCTTAATGTCTACATGTGAGTGAAATCATATGGTATTTGTCTTTCTCTGACTGCCAAGGCTTTTTCTATTAAAATAGAAAGCTGATTCAATTACCTTAGAAAATTACTGTAGTAATACGCTAAAAGATAATGATTCCACAATTTTACTGCTATTCCCTTCCTTCCGTCCCTCCTTCCTTCTTTTCTAACCTCTCTCCTTTCTTTTCCTCTTCCTTCTTCTTCCCCTCACTCCCATCCACCGACTACAAGACCCTGCCTGACCTAGCCCTTGCCCACCTCTTTCCACCTTCTATCATTCCTTCTCCGTCCACTCTGCACAGCCACATTGGCATCCACTGACTTGTTCCTGCAATCCATTCTGTGTGAAATGTTCTGCCTCTTAACCTTTGTATGTCTGGTTCCTTGATATTCAGATCAGTGCTAGCCTCAAAAAGAGAATCCGGGATCTCTTTCCTGCATTAAAGTGGCTACTCAGTTATTATTTATTTTCTTTTTATTTTATTTTATCATGTCATGTTAATCACCATACATTACATCATTAGTTTTTGATGCAGTGTTCCATGATTCATTGTTTGCGTATAACACCCAGTGCTCCATGCAGAACGTGCCCTCTTTAATACCCACCACCAGGCTAACCCATCCCCCCACCCCCTCCCCTCTAGAACCCTCAGTTTGTTTCTCAGAGTCCATCGTCTCTCATGGTTTGTCTCCCCCACCGATTCCCTCCCCTTCATTTTTCCCTTCCTACTATCTTCTTTTTTTTTTTTTTTAACATATAATGTATTATTTGTTTCAGAAGTACAGATCTGTGATTCAACAGTCTTACACAATTCACAGCACTCACCATAGCACATAACCTCCCCAATGTCTGTCACCCAGCCACTCCATCCCTCCCACCCCCCACCATTTTCTTGTCTCACCTTCACTAGAAAGTTAGCTTTATGCGGTCAGGAATTGTGTCTCTCTTGTCCACCACTGGCACCTGCAACAGCACCTGGCACATAGTCACTTGATAAATATGTAACAATTTAGTAAATGGAGTTGTGCTTCACAAAATGTGGTGGTGGGAGGGTGGTATGGCAAACACAAATATAAAGTCATAGTCATTGCATGAACGGTCTTATACCCACCAGAAGAAATATGAAATATGCTCAAATATATATGTATTTATGGATAGAGAGATTTTTTTTAGTTAGGTAGAATAAATTAGTTGATTCAGCCAAATGCTATGGGAGTTCTGAGGAAGGGGCAAAAATCTACATTGGGATTATAAGGAAAGGCTAACAGATTCCATTTGATCTAGTTTGAAAATGAATTAGATTTGAATAGAACATTCTAGGAAAAGGATAGTATGAACAAAGACCGAAATAAGGGAAATCATAAGACATAGCAGTTGAGTAGACTGACTTGCTAGGATAAGGGAGTGACAGATGTAAAGATAAAATGAAAGATCAGTTTGGAAAGCTAAGTTAGGACCACTGCAGAGATCCTTCAATTCCTGACTAAGGAATTTAATTTTGAGTGAAATGTTGAGGCACTGAAGGTTCTTTGAATTGGGGTAAAGAATTGGTGGAGGAAGGGACACAGAGTTAGGTGAGACCAATGTTACTAGACACCTACCATGCAGTACTAAACTATATGACAAACCTTATCCACAGCAGTAATCCTGTGTGTTGGTGCATTAGATTTAGAATCACCTGAGTCACTTGTTAAAATCAGAGATGCCTGTGGCCCACCCCAGACCTACTAATGGAATCTAAGGTAGTGGTTCTCTGTAATTTTAGTAAGCTCCTTGTGACTGTGATGTGTAACCAAGCAAGTTTGGGAGGAGCATCAGCATAAGCTCAACTCTGTGTAGTGTGATCAGAGCTGTGCTATTGGAAGATTAAGCTAGGAGCAGCAAAGGGCCCGTGGCATGGACACAGAGAAAATAGAGATAAAAACAGGCATACATGCAGGTATACAGCGGAACCTTCACTACATTCACAGTTGGACTAGAAAGAATCCAGAGGTATTGAATTATGATGATGCAGATCTATACAGAATAGAGAAATTTAAGGAAGTCAGACAAAATATCCCTGATTTAAATTGTCTGATTTACATATACTAGTGTTGACTAAATCTTTAAAAAAATCAAAGTTTCAGTGGTCTTTCCAATTTAATACTGTCTGCAAAAAGAGCAATCATATAATGTTGTTGTTGTTGTTGTTTTTAAGATTCTATTTATTTGTTTGAGAGAGACAGAGATAGTGACAAGAGAGCGGGAGCAGGGAGGAGAGGGAGAGGCAGGCCCCCCGCTGAGCAGGGAGCCCAATTCAGGACTTGATCTCAGGACCCTGGGACCATGACCTGAGCCGAAGACAGACGTTTAATCCACTGAGCCACCCAGGCGCCCTCATATAATGTTTTAATAATAATTAACATTTAGAAAGTAAATGGCAATGTTTAATAGCTATTTGTGCTTAATGATGGTAACACAGTTGGCTTTATTGTAACAATAATGACTAAATTAATATTTTAAAACTGAGGTATATGGTAATATATATTGATAAAATGGGCTTTTTACACCCTGGAAAAATAAAAATAATTTACCTAAGGCATATATTATTTATTTAAAAATAAATCTAGCTGTATTTCCCCCTACTATAGATTTAGATTAGTGGTTTTTGTTTTTTGAATTTCTGAAATGAGTGTGTTCTTTTCCTCTGCAGGAGACTCTTTCTTCATCCCAAACTTCAAGAACTTTATGTCTGTTTTCATGATTCAGTCACAGAAATTGCCATAGAAATGGCTTTTAAATTGTTCTTTGGATTAACCTTGTAGCTATGTTTTCTTGATGCACAGCAACTGTGCGTGGAACATTGAACGGTGTTAGAACTGCTGAAACCCACACACAAGAAGATAAGGGTTAACTTCTCTTAACTGTTCAGTTTTGAACATAATAATGTTAATAGTGAGATGATATGCTCTTGGATTTGATGCACTAAATCTTATGTAGTATTGTGAGACTTTTGAAAAGATACTTGATCAAAATATAAAGAAGGGATTGTTAACTTATTTCTATTTTGGTATATAATGTTAATTTATTGACTAGTTTGAAATAATGTGAAGTGTTTTATATAAGATTAATGGAGGACATTTATCTTGAAAGAATATACGATTCATAAATTGTGTATTGTTCTCAAGACTAATAATAATGTCTGGTAAAAGAATCACAAAATCAGGAGGGTGTGACCAGGTCCTGTCACTAATTAGTGCTGGGACCATGAGCAAGTTTTTGTACCTCTCTGAGTTCAGAATTTTCATTACAAATGAGATGACTGTATTGAGACTTCTAAAGTCCCTCTTAAGTAAAATGTGCAGCTTTTTTTCTTCTTGCCTACTGCTTACTACCTAAATTTGTAATGTCCAAGTACTGATTCCCTATTAGATCAAATTCTTTTCTTTAGTTTAACTGTTTTAATAGATACCTCACCATGGGGTAGAAGAACTGAGGAATGAAAATTAAACTTATTTTTCTATTTATTTGATTTTCTTTACTCTTTTAGGTCAGCTCGGTTTTGACTAGGATGTAGTTTTTAAACTATTTGTACATAAACTTTTATTATTTTTCTTTTTATTGAAATATATTCAGGTATGCACACCATCTTATATCGTTCATGAATTTCAAGACAGCTGTATGTAAATCTTTTTTAAACCTAATCATGTTAAAAACACTGAAAAAGTTGGGTTAAAGAAATCCTGTGGTGACTTCTTCTGTTAAATACTAATTTTTGCCTTATAATTATGGTTTGTTATGTATTGGGTTTTCACAAAGGAAGGTATCTTAATGAACAATAGTTTACTTGATCTTTAGTAGAGAATGAGAACTAATGGGATAATAATTTTCTTTGGCTGTGAGAATTTGGTGGATTGAGAAAAAAGGAAAATATAACAAAATACTGAATTTTTAATTAACATTTACCCACTGGATCCTCCTGAATTCTCACATGCCCCCAAGACTACAATCCTGGGTTTTTTCTTCTTCAGGACCTAAGCTTTGGAAGGGAAATTTTGCCAACACATCTAAAGTCCGTCTCTATTGCCCTCTCCTCAAACACCTGGAACATGAGCCCTCCAGGTTAGACCTAACTGTAAAACACAGTTGGGGTGCACCATTTGAAACATTTGGTCTTAGAAGAAACACTGTTACCTCTTTATAAATCAGCTTAAGAGATTTTCACCCAGGTATTTAAAATGCACACCACTGTATTTGTCCTGTTACTGATTTGTGGGCCTTAAATTTAGCATTTAAATCAGAGCAAGAAACTTCCATTCTTGAAATGTACAAAATGGCTTGACATATCCTCCCCTTAAGATCACAATATTGGTCAGAATGGTAGACTCTTAACCACTGCCTTAGCCCTGCTTGTAGACATATATGAGTAATAAAGCACTTTGTTTAAAAGTATTTATTCAATGTCTTAAATTTCTTACTATGTCCCCCAAAACACCATGAACTATTTTCAATACTGAAATTTATTAAAAATTGTAGCTATTAGTCACCTCAGATTTTCAAACAGACTGAACTAAAACCTGGGGTTTTATTAAGCGACTTTTTTGTTTCATTTAATGAAATTTTGGTCTTTTGAACTACTTTCCTGGTATCAAAGCATCTTCAGACCACCATTCGATAACAAAAATAAAAAGACAAAATAGACTACTTATCTTAATAAGAGGAAAATCATTTGCTGTATTATAGATGTATACTATAATGTCCATGTTGCAGAGACATTGCATTTTTTTGAGACATTGCATTTTTAAGAAATAAAACTAGATATCGTGGTTGTCATCTCTAAATGGATACTGAAGCATTGTAACTAAACCTAGCTGCCCATTTTTCGGAAATATGTTCAGATACACATCTGAAAGATCAAGTTAATTATTGGCCAATGAGTGCCTATCTGCCACTTGATTAAATAAAAGGGGACAAAGTGACAGTGCAGATACCCCAGAGGTATGCTTTGGCTGATACACAAACATTCTTAAGTTGAATTGTATGTTCCCTTTCAGACTATTAATGCAAAAGATTATAGAATATCATTTTTTGAAATATCGAGTACTGTTTTATCACCATCATATATCTTTTAGCCCCCCAAAATTACATTTTAGATTCTACACCTTCCTCCTTTCTCCCTCTCCTTTCTTTACTGTTCTTTTGTTTGTTTCTTTTTGTCAGGTTAGAGAACTGTACTTAGCAAGGGAGTTTCTTATTTGTGCCAAGGAACTGTTGATGATGATACATACTGGCAAGATAGTAAATTTGCAGTGCCTGCTTTTTTATATTTCTGACACAAATGGGGAAAGTCATGAAACCAATTTACTAGGTTTGCTTTAAACATTCTTGAAAATAATATTGTGAATAATTTTTTTTGTCTGTGTAAGTTCCCTCTAAATAGTGCCTGGCACATATCACGTGTGCTATAAAAGTGTCAGCTATTCCTACTACCACCATTTATTGTTATGAAATATCCATTGGTTAAAAAACCAAGGTGTCAGCTAAATCATACCTGCTACTGTACAAAATGTTGGAAAGAAGCTGAGAAAAAATATTCAGCACTAAACACTTCTGAGAACAAGGATGTATACTTTGGATATTTTAAAATATACTATTAGATGTTACTAAAACTTTATACACTAAACTGTGTGAAAATAATTTTGTAGAGTTGTAGTTCTATATTCTTTATAATTGAAGCTATTTTTATATTGATAGTCTTTAATAAAGATGGTTTGGAGGTTTATTTGCAGTTTTGTTGTCTTTTCATGCATTTACCCAGCAAATAATTGACTTTCTGCTCTGTGCCAAGCACTGTTCTGGATGCCAGGGATAAAGCAGTGAACAAAACAGCTAAAAATTCCTGCCTTCATGGACCTGATGTTCCCATGGGGGAGGCAGGCCACAAATAAGACAATAAGTAAAATATATTGATAAAAGCTAAGAGGAAAAAAAAAAACTGAAGGAAGAAAATGAGATATGAAGTGTGAGAAATGGGGTGACCAGGGAAAGGGTTGCTGAGATGATCCTAGACCTGAACTAAGAGAGAAAACTAACCATGCTGATTTCTAAGGAAAGCAGAGTGCACAACTCAAAGGCCCTGAGACACTATACTTTTAATATCAACATATCAATCACCAGAACTTTTTTTGTTCCCTAAATCAGTAAATAAAATGCAATGCAGCTAAACATTTTTAGCTCAGTGTATTGAAAAGAGCTGATTCATAGCTCTTAAGGTAAAAAAAGAAAAAAAGCTACATTTCTAAGTACTTTCACTTTTGCTGTCTTCTATGAATGAGTGTATGTCAGAAATACACTTGAGGATATCATAAAGCAATATGCTATAAACACTGTCAACTATAGAGTTGGAAGGGATTGAGGGGCAGGAGGAGGGGGGCAAGGAAGGAAGAGAAACTCCCTGGAGAGCAACAGAACACTTGATTTTTCCGAGATGTGTATGATCCCTGTGACCAGAGAAGTGCCTTTGACCTCTCTTGTCACCTTAAAAAGAGTCTTGCCAGGAGTGTGACTCAAGTATTCCCCCTGCCCGCTTAAATGTCTCCCTGTATGCTTGTTAATACTCCAAATTCCCTTAAAGGAGACCGAAAACTTTCATTATTCACATTTTTGCAGATGAAACATCAATCACTTCTTGAATTTGCAATGGATCTCACAAAGGATTTTGAAGTTCGTGCAATGAGAAGACTGAATCTTTTAAGTCTAGGAATAATGATTAATGCAATTGTTTCAGAAAGATTAATCTGGCAGCAGCATGTAAAATGGAGAGAGATTTGGCTGAAAAACCAGTTAAGAGTCAAGCTGCTATGGAAATGAAGATAGCACTAAACATGGTACCAGTAGGACTTGCCAACTGGTTTTATACGAGGTAATCAAAATATAAACAAAATTCCTGCTCTGGAATCCTGGCCTAAATGTGTGGTTTTGTACTAGTGACAAGTAGTATTAAAAGTAAAAACACACTTAGATAATAAAAAACTGGAATCTCAAGTTCAAAAAAGTAACTCATTCATGTTTTTGTAGATGTGTTTCAGACTGAGGTCCTACAGAGTAAGAGATGATAAAATAGAATCTCTACTTATTAGAAACCATCAAACAAGCTATAAAAAGAAATCAGGAATGTATTACATGCTATCACAGAAGGCTCTCCAGGATGTATAAAGTGAAAAAAAGCAAGGTGAAAGAAAATAGAGCAAGAGACATTATGTGCAGGATAGATGTACATCTACTGTGTATTCTTGCCCAAAGTCAGACCTGAATCTGACAAGCTTCCAGATGAATTCTCAAAGTGTACTATGAGTATAGATGTCACCAAGCCCTCTTCTGAGACACCATGAGATAAAAACTTTTCTTATTAACACTGAGACGCTATTTGCCTGTTGCACTCTCATTCTCTCAGTGCAGCGGAATTTTCCAGCAACTACAGGATGTGTGGTATTGCAGTAGAGTGGGGACAAAAGTCAAGCATTAAAGAGATTTTCAAAAATATAAAACAAGGCTATTCTCATTTTTTTGTTTCGAAAAATAGTTACTTTTTATTTAAAATGTTTATTTATATCATGGGTTATTTTAAGTTAATATTTTTAAATTTTCCGTTTCAGTTTCTGAAACGGTATCAATATGTGTAACACAAAAACAGAAGCATCCTTGTGGTCCTAATTTTTTAAGTGTAAAGGGGTCGTAAAATAAAAAGGCTGTGAAACACTGTTTTAGAACAGGTCATTGGTTCTGAGCCTTGCACATTAGAATCCCTAAGCCCAAGTATTAGTTAAAACAGCTCAGCCCGCTCTCCTTCGGTCAGTATGGATTGGGACCACAGCTCCAGATAAAATTACCAATTTAAATAAAATACAGAAGAAAGAGGAACATGTTAAATTAAGCCACTGGGGTGCTATCAACAAAGGCAGACTGAAAACGTGACTAGATAAACAATCCCTGCCAAATTAAAGGAGCAGAAATTGAAGCGATTTGTAAGAGAAAATGGAAGGATAACCCTGGTAACTAAAACTAAACTTGGCTAACCCACACGGCTGGTTTACTACTCTGTTCTAGTTCTGGCTCCTAAATATCCTTATACTGGACTAGCTCTCCCGGCTCCCTTCCTGCACCTCTGCGATTCAGTACCCACGGCCTGCTGACCCTGCGGGCAGCAAGGAAAGCCCACAGGGAGGATTATCAGGGCCCCACTCGGCACAAAGGCGCCACGTGTCGGGAGTCACGTGGCCGGTGCCAGAAGGCGGGAGGCGGTTGGAGGCGCCTGCGCAGCTCCGGGGAACCCGGGCCCGGCACACTGATATCCCGACATCCTGAGCGCTGCATTCCCAGCAGGACGACGCCGAAGCGGTTTTCTGCATCGTTCTGTCGTCTTTCTCAGCCTTGTTTCCCACCGCTGCTGCTTGTTTTTACCTCCATTGTCCCACCATGCAGCGTGAACCGCCGAAGAAGAAGCAAGAGAAGTCGGAAAAGCGGCTCTTTGACCCCACATCCTTCGGGAAGGACCTGCTGGCAGGCGGGGTCGCAGCGGCTGTGTCCAAGACCGCGGTGGCCCCCATCGAGCGGGTGAAGCTGCTGCTGCAGGTGCAGGCATCGTCCAAGCAGATCAGTGCCGAGGCGCAGTACAAAGGCATGGTGGACTGCCTGGTGCGGATTCCCCACGAGCAAGGTGCGTACCAGAGGCCACCGTGCCAGCCTTTCCCATTCTAGGTCAGCTTCCCAGAAAAGGGGTGGAGCGAGAGGGGATGGACTGCACCACAGCCGCATCGGTCGGTGATGAGTTTATTTCTTACTGTTGAGAATTCAGTTTCTTAACCACTCTTAAGAGACTAGGCTTCCTGGATCCCAGAAGACCTATAACGTGACCAGTCCTGGGTAGGGGAGGCCACCACATTCTCTTTCTCTTAAGTTTCTCCTCAACATCAGGATTTATGCCTTGGTGCAGTTGTGCCTGACTCAGAAGGAAAGTGGTTCACCTCCCAGGATTGAGGGAGATGCCATTAGGTACTTGGCTGTATGTTAACAGGTGCTTTAAGGTGCTTAAATATTTGTTGAAATAGTACTTTTAAGAGAAGTACTCCAGATACGGAAGTGTCAGAGCCTCCCAGTACTCTGGTTCCTATTCAGTGAAAAGAAGTTCTGTTTATTCTTGAGAACTACTGAAGACCAAGGCGGAAACTGAAGAGGCATTCACCCCTACACAAATTGGTGGAGGGCTCCCAAAACTCAAAAAGACAAATGATATAAATCAAAATGCGAAAAATCCAAGATGAGCAAAATATCAAAATTTTAAATAAAGACAGTAATATTTTGCATCAGCCCTGCCTTAATTAAAATTTTGATCTTTTTTCATTGTGGAGGTTTTTTTCCCAGGATTATTGAAATGATTTCAAGGACTAAATAATGAAAGTGCTTTGTTAACCATTAAATATTCTCCAGTTGCAGAATTGCTTCTAAGTTAGCTAAGTGGATAAGAGGATAAATTTATCAACAATTTTCTATAATTCACCCACATAGTTGATTTCAACTGAAAACTCTATATGAACTTTAAAAAGGAAATGGGCTTATTTATTGTGTATTCTGAACAAGAAGTGAACTGGCTTCAACTCCAGTGCCATCCTTTCTTCCACTCCTAAGTCTATGATTACTCTTCCATGAAAAAAGCCTTCTCTCCCTAGGGATGTAGTTACAACTCCTCTTGAGCTGTTGAGTGTAGTATTTATGGTGGAATGTAACTCATTTTTTTTTTTTAAGATTTTATTTGAGAGAGAGAGAGAGAGCACAAGCAGGGGGAACAGCAGGCAGAGGGAGAAGCAGAATTTCTGCTTAGCAAGGAACCCAGCTCGCCAGGCTCGATGCCAGGACCCTGAGATCATAACCTGAGCCGAAGGCAGATGCTTAACTGACTGAGCCACCCAGCTCAACCTACTGATGCCCCTGAGTGTAACTTTTAAGGCATCATCTAAGTTGTAAATTTAGAATGCCCGTCTAGGGAGCTGAGGTCAGATCTTTCATAGTGCTTCACATTTCTCCACTCCCATTTATCACCGTAAGCTTCCCATTTCCACCAGGGTTTTTAAAGGAAAAGTGGGAACCTACCTCTTCTTGGGTGATATTCTAAGACCTCTTCAGAGAAGTAAGGGACTCTTTAAAGCTAATCTGCTTTAAATATTTAGTCAGGTAAAGTTAAATATCCTGGTCAGATTGTGCTGATCAGTGCTAATTTATTTTATATTTTAAGTGTTTTAAATGATATTTAAACCTAAACATATTCAATATGGCTCTTGTAAATTGAGAGCATTCTGAATAGTATTCCAGTCCCTGTTTTCTTTACCTTCCAATGAGATGATCATAAGCAGAACTTTAAGATGTTTTCTATTCTTGTATACAAGGCTTTGTTATGAATACACACACCATGGTATACTGTGCTAAGAGATTAGAATTCACAACAGAGATAATATTGCCACCTAGGGGCATTTTTTTTTTTTACAAACTTCTAGGGAATTTTTTGTTTAGCACAAAGATAGAAGGGTATAATCCTTAATTGCAATGATGTCAAAGGCAAAAGCCAGGGATGAGAAACATCCTGCTGCTGTACACGGCCAGTCCTACACAACAAACACTTATTCTGCAACCTGAATGACTCAGTTCTCCCACTGGGCATTCTTGTAGCAGTAAAACCTGTTTATGATTTTCTAAGCCTAGAACCTAACTCTGATTTACTTATAAACACAAACTATCTGGGACAGTTTCCATATACACTGATTCCAGAAATGCAACTACCATGTGAGTAGAGGGAATGTTGTACTTTGTTTTGTTAAGAATTGTACTAAGAGGCGCCTGGGTATCTCAGTAGGTTAAGTGTCCGAATCTTGATTTTGACTCAGGTCATGAATTCAGGGTTGTGAGTTGCATCCCCGCCTCAGGCTCTGTGTGGGGCTCTGCACCAGGTGGGCGCGGAGCCTGCTTAAGATTCTCTCTGTCTCTCCCTCTTCCTCTGTCCTTGCCCCGCTAAAAAAATTGTACTGAGAACTGTTCACCATTGGGAAAACTCACCAATTCTTCTTGTGATATTTGGTCACCACTTAACTATTGAATTCATGATGATTGCACATTTATATACACAAATATATTTATTAAGCCCTTTTAAAAGAAATGTTAATGGTATCTTAAGTATAACATTCATTATTAAGTAGAGGCAGGTATCTGACTATTTTGTCTGTGGTGTATTCATGCCTCACCAATTTTCTAATTACAATACCTATTTTATTCAAAATGTCTTTATTTTATCTTCCTGTAGAGAGGGCATTATATGGATTTGTAAAAAATTGTTGAAGAGGTCACAGTCTTTGAATCCTATTTCTAGATAGTAAAGGAAGTATTGTAAAATATTTGTTCTGTATAGAGGACTTGAGTCTGGTAAGTTTGAGAATCACTGTGGTAGATCATTCTGGAATTTACCGAGGCAATCAAGTTCTGAAATTGTTATTTTCTGGAATTTACCTTCTGTCGTTTTTTTGAAAATCAAGGCACATCCCCATCTCAAATGTTCTGAAGTTTCATTTGTGTTTCATGTTTGCTCTAATTTTACTGATAACTTTTCTTTAGGCAACATGAAATGAGCCTGAGAAAATGAACTCCTTAGGCACAAGTAGATGCTCTCACACTATCTTACCTTATCTCTGCTTTCTTTCTACCCCAAAGATAGATCTCTTCATTTTAAAGCTCTGAACTTAGCTTTAAACATCTCTTTGGGTACCTTTCATACTTCTTATAAACTTTCCTTGGCTTATGAAAGCTTCTGGATTTATCTTGGCTGATGCTATTCTTAAAGATTTATTCTATTCTTGGGGCGCCTGGGTGGCTCAGTCATTAAGTGTCTGCCTTCAGCTCAGGTCCTGGGATCAAGCCCCGCATCAGGCTCCCTCTTCAGCAGGAAGCCTGCTTCTCCCTCTCCCACTCCCCCTGCTTGTGTTCCCTCTCTTGCTGTGTCTCTCTCTGTCAAATAAATAAATAAAAATCTTTAAAAAAAAAAAAGATTTATTCTATTCTTTAGTTGGTTGTAGGACCTTCCAACTTTGTGTGCATTCAATTTAATGCTGTTTAAACCTTTATTATACAAATAATCCATGTTTATTATAGAAAGTTAGAAAATATAAAGAAGCAGAAAGTAAAATCAATACTAAAATCACCACAGTTAACATTTTGGTGTCTATGCAATAATTTTTCACTGGGCACAATATACATATATGTAAGAATATTTTAAATTAAAATAATTGTTTTATTTAATACATTGTAAACCTAATCTTTTAAAGATCTGATCTATGCAGCTCATTTTTAAGCACCTACCAGAACTCTTTTTTATTTTTTAGGAGTTTCTGACCATGAGGTTTTTTATATCTTCAAAACAGTGTTTTGGGGTATGGAAAGAAAATGTTAGGCATTCACTTTAAATAAAATGGGAAAATAAACTTTATGATATTTGGTATTTGAGTTGGCACTGGCACCTACGCTTGGGCCAAATGTGAATTATATATCACAGGACACTAAGGCATTCTGAAAAAAAGTATGAATTTACACACTAGAGAGGGGATGACATGCACCCTTCCTCAATTATTATATAATAAACATAGTTTATGTTTGCTCAATTGGATTTATAGAGACAAGAAGGCTATTTGAATATTTGAAATGATCAAGAAGACTATTTGAAACATAGATTCATGTATACTGTTCTTAAGAATGAATGTTACCCTAAGAGTGCCTTGAGATATATAGCAAATGATGGTATGAAAACATCATGATTAGTAAGATATCTAAAAATACTGTTTAATTGTTCAAATGAATACTAAATTATGCTCTAATATCTCCTAGCTATAAGTTTTTCCCAGCCACCCTATCTAAATAGCCCTTTCTCATTCCTCCATCTCCATATACTATTTTTGTTCTTATAGCCACTTGACATATTTATTTGTTCATTGTCTGTCTCCCTGGTCCCTCTCTCTCAGAATACAAGCTCTATAAGACCAAGAAATTTATTCTTAATGCTATCCCCAGCAAGTCTGCTACGTACTAGGTACCAAATAAGAGGTTTTTAAATGAAAAAATCTTTATTTCATCCTTTTAATTTCTATTTTGGGTATATTTTACAAATGTGCATAATAGAGTAGTATAGTGGAAATGTATATAATTTTTTTGGTATATATACATTTGAAAGTCATGCTTACATATTTTTTACTGATAGGCATATTGTCAAAACATGTGGTAGCCCACCAGTCTAGAATATTTATACCCAAACATGCCTAGCATTCTCATTCTTGGCAAATAAGTTCATCAGTAAATGGCCCTGTAACTTTTTTCATTTTCCCATCAGCTCTATTTTAATTATTATTTTTTTTTAGCTTCAGGTTTTTATTTAAATGCCAGTTAGTTAACATACAGTGTAATGTTAGTTTCAGGTGTAGAATTATATACAACACCCAGTGCTCATCACTACAAGTACCCTCCTATCACCCATTTAACCTGTGTCCCCACCTGCCTCCCCTTCAGGAACCCTCAGTTTGTTCTCTGTAGTTAAGAGTCTGTTTTATGGTTTGCCTCATTCTCTCTTTTTTCCCCCCATATTCATTTGTTTCTTCTATTTTAATTCTTAATTATTTTCTCAGAATTAAGTTTATAATAGTTTTTCTCAGCCTTAGATTTTGAAGAGATTATTTTTTTCTTAGCAATTAAGTAAAAAACTTAGATATTTTGTTATTAACAGAGAAAGATACCACAATTACTATGTTTTTCTCTACCAATTTTGACAGTTTCTTAAGAAACTGTCCTTTTATTCTATATGACTTGAGAGAGTCAAAATATTCCTACATTTGCATCACTCTTTTCCCTTGTTTTATTCTGACCAAAAATACTACTGTTTTTATCCAGAATGGATTATTTTTTTTTAAATGGGCTTCCAGGCACCCCCAGGATGGATGGATTATACTGACTAAAAAATACTGTTTTTACCCAGAGTGAATTTTTATAGAGAGGCAGTAGAGATTCAATAGCTCTAGGTCTGGAGTCAGATTCTGGAATCAGGTCCCAGCCTTTTCCTCACCTTGTGACCTTCAGCAATTTTCTGTTAGCCTCAATCACCTCAGTTGTATACTGGGTATAGTAATAGTACCTCCCCAGTATGCTAGTTGTGAGGGTTAAACAAAGTGTTAAACCATGTGTCTGTTGCAATTAGTACTTAATAAATTTTATTTTATTTTTTTAAGATTTTATTTATTTATTTGACAGAGAGACACAGCGAGAGAGGGAACACAAGCAGGGGGAGTGGGAGAGGGAGAAGCAGGCTTCCCGCGGAGCAGGGAGCCCAATGCGGGGCTCAATCCCAGGACCCTGGGATCATGACCTGAGCCAAAGGCAGATGCTTAACTGACTGAGCCACCCAGGTGTCCCAGTACTTAATAAATTTTAACTCTTTAATCAGTATGTATTATTTCTTAAATTTACAGACATATATTCCTGATACTCATTTGTAAATGAATGTATTTGCATTATACAAAAAGTAGGTTTTTGTAGTCTGTCTGAGGCAACCTACTTAGATACATAGTGTACCTAAAGTATAGTTGAATAAAACCCTGAAACCTGGCCCCCAGAAATAATATTCCTACAGAAAATACATTCACAATTTCACTTTGAGGTTCCTTTTCCTTTGCACTCTTAGCAGGGACCTTGAAGCTCCTAAAAGCATGGTATAGCAGTGAGATGCAAGGAAAGGAATAAGAATAAATTTGTTAAGGGTGATCTATGAAAAAAAGATTAAAATGGGTTTTTTTTTAAATTTTATTTATCTGAGAGAGAGGGCACAAGTGGCGGGGGGCGGGGGAAAGGGCAAAGAGAGAGGGAGAAGCGGGCTACCTACTGAGCAGGAAGCCCATCATGGGGCTTGATACCAGGACCCCAGCATCACAACCTGAGCAGAAGGCAGAGGCTTAACCAACTGAGCCACCCAGGCCCCCCCAAAGAGGAGTTCTTGACCTGGCACTGTAGCTTCAGGGAATCCGTGAATTCTGTGAAATACATGCAAAAGTATTTTATGTATGTGAGATTATATTTTTTTAGATATAAGCCATTAAGAGCTGCCAGTTTTCCTGTTATACTTCTAGGGATTTATTTGTTTCTAGATTTTTTGTTTGTTTAAGATTTTCATTGAGACATTGACATTTGTTTTGATGAAATTTTTAGGTTTCTTTTCATGCAAAATGCATTTTTGCTAAAAAGAATAGGTTCTTCGGCCAACTCTACCAAACCCCTTGACTCATAAATCCAGTACTCTTTCATGGTCTTGTGTTAATTTTCAGATGACTTTGTCTTCAAGATCTTCCCTTATGTTTAATTCATTAGCCAAAGTTACAAACCTTTTTACTGCTCTTATATATGACACTCTTTTTTTTAAAGATTTATTTATTTGAGAGAAAGAGAGAGAAAGCTAGCATGCTTGGTGGGGAGGGGCAGAGTGAGAGAGAAAATCTCAAGCAGACTCCCTGTGGACTTGGAGCCTGAGGTGGGGCTGGATCTCACAACCCTAAGATTACGACCTGAGCTGAAATCAAGAGTCAGATGCTTAACTGACCGAGCCACCCCCACACCCGTCTATGACATTCTTTTGTGAAATAAATATCAATTCAGACTATAATCATAATTACAGAATTATTACTAATAACTTATAATCTAAAGCCCATAGTAACTCAGTACCATTCAGCTGAGTGAGCCATTTCCAAAATGACTATTAATGTTTAAAAGCCATGTATAAAATGGAAATTCTAATATCTTTTGATATATGGCACTTTTTCTAAACTTTACTTTTTTAAAACAAATTATTTTTTTTCAACTTAAATCCCATTTGATCATATTGACAATTTTCCAGCCAATATGTTCTTTTTCATCCTTTTAAAATTGACTTTGTCTTCTGCCAATAAACTGTCATTGTGTTACTATAAACCATGGTCTAGAAAATCAAATCATATTCTTCAGTATCATTTACACAGTCATATTTCATTCTCTGTATTTCTCTTCTGGAGATCTAACCTCTAAGAAAATACAAATGCTTTCTTAAATGTTTTCATTAACAACAAAGAACTTAAAAATCACTAAAAATACCTCCAAAAATTAGATTCACCAATCTCCCTCAATAATTCAATGTGGCCATAACTAGCAAGAAATATTCCTGTATAATTTGCTTACATTTCTTATGTTTTAAGATTTTTACTTTGCTTCCATCAAAGAAAAACAGTTGACCTTTCTTAGTATAGATAATATTCACTTGATTAAATTATATATGGAAAAGTATTGTAGATAAGGGACTAAATTATTGAGCCAGATTTCTTGGGTTTGAATCCCAGAGCTACAGTTTTTTAAGTGACCTTGGGCGACTTACTTAACTTCCCTCTGCCTTAGAAGTTCTTTTTTAATTTGTTCCCTCATCTTTAAAATGGAGAGACTAATAGCATCCTCATGGGTGATTAGGAGGATTGAATAAAAAGAAGTTCCTAGAATTTAGTACTGTTGTTTTTGTTAAACTGCCTCAAAAGTTTTTTATAATAATCAGTTTCCTTTTTTTAAAAAGAGCTTTATTTACCACACTTTAATAATCTTAGGACTTTTTAAGATTTATTTCTCCAGAAACCCAAACCTGGAATAGAGTTTTGTTGTCAGACACAAGACCTGACTAAATCCTCGTTGGCTATTTATTAACCATGTCTGTAGACAGTTTTTTAAACTTCTAAAGTTTCAGTTTGTGCATGTATAATATGGGTACTATAGGAGAACCTACATCATAAGCATAATGTGGTGATTAAATGAAATATACCGCCTTTGGCCAGTGCCTGGCACATATTAAATACTCAGGAAATGGTAGCATTTAGCACTACATGGTCCATGTCCTAGTAAAAACAGAATCAGTTGTGAGTACTGAGATTATTTCTTGGCTATTAAATATGCTTCTTAATTATCTTTGTGCAATTGCTTTACTTGCAGTTTGGGATTCACCAAAATTCTGTGTTGTTTTTTTTCCCCCCACAAATCAGACTTTCTTATTTAACAAGTAAATATAACTTTCAGTTTTTGAGCATCAGCCCAGTCAACTGAGATTATTTTCATTTGAATTTTTATCTATAGAAGATTGACTCTGGGTATTCTCCAAGCTGAGACTAGAGGTATCCTATACAGAGTAGCCAGATCAAACCATTGGACAATTTGCAATCCATTAGAAACAACTATGGCTGCTGAAGAGATAGCCTATTGTATTCTAGGGCAGCTCAATTATAAAGATTATAAAGGTAGCTCTGAATTGTAGGGGTAACATAATGACTGCATTTTAAGAATTGGTCAGTCCATGGAGATTTGAAGTGGGAAGATTATGGGCATGGAAGGTTTTCTCCAGTCTCTCCATCAGGCCTCTGGAGAATGCCTTGAATTGTAAATTGATCCCTTTTCTGGCTAGGTTCCAGAAGGTAAAAATAAGTTTACTTTAGACTCTTTTTTTTTTTTTTTTTTTTTTGAGAGGGAGTCGTGGTAAGGGGCAGAGGGAGAGAGAGAGAGTTTTAAGCAGTCTCTACACCCAGGACAGAGCCCCATGCGCAGCTCAATCTCACAACCCTAAGTTCGTGACCTGAGCCAAAATCAAGTCAGACGCTGAACAGACTGAGCCACCCAGGGGCCCCCACTTTAGACTCTTAATGCTTTCTCATTTTCATATGTATATATACAAACCAATTTGTTCTAACCATAGGAATTGCATATCCTGATTTGGAAATGAGGCTAAGGATTACTAGCTTCTCTGACAAATATTAGAGAGCTCTGTTTTTCTACTAGTAAAAAGCATTATATTCAAATGATGATACTTTCCATAGATTTTAAGGTATTTAAGGCTTTTTATTGGAAATTAACAAAATTGGAATGGGGTACATGGAGTTAACACTGCCTTTTTTCTTCAGTGGATTCACATGTAGACTTAATTTTTTTCATGAGAAAGGGTGTAAGTTTTAGATAGTTCAAATAACTAAGTTTGTTAAAACTATGGGAATTTTTTAATAATACAAGTTTATATTTAATATGTTTTCTTTTGTAGGTTTCTTCAGTTATTGGCGTGGTAATTTGGCAAATGTTATCCGATATTTTCCAACACAGGCTCTAAATTTTGCTTTTAAAGACAAATACAAACAACTTTTCATGTCTGGAGTAAATAAAGAAAAACAGGTAAGTACGTTTTAATATCTATTATTTTCTAAGAAATAGTTGGATTTGCCTTAACCTATGATGTTTTATTTGGGGAGGAGGTGCTGAATGGTAGAAGAAATATTAAAACATATACATGTTATAATCACTATTCTACTGCAGTAGGAAAGTTCAAAAAAAGCAATCAACAGATCTGTATTCCTACATATCTGAGGAATTAATTTCCTAAAGAAATACATTGTTTCATTTTTATGACTAAGGCTCTACTTAGCTGATATTAAAGTGCATAGGAAGATCAAATCAAACAAAACAAAAGCAATAAATTGAAGTTGGAGGATTCTTTTTTTATCAAAAAAGTACTTTCTCTTTTCAAGGTAATCACTCCCTTGATTGCAGAATTTCAATTTCAGAATTTCCTATTTGTATGAACTATATGTCATTTGTTTTTGTTTCGTTGCCTCCATATACACTATACCACCTATGTTACTCTTAAGGCCTTCCCTTTACCCTTACAAAGTCTCTCTTCCCCTTTATCCTTTTTTTTTTCTCTTTCCCCCAACCAGCCAACCAATCAATTGAGCTGTCCTAGGAGGTTCTTTATAAAAACAGGTGTTTTTATAACATTCATTTGTTGCTGCCTTTTTAAATTTCTTTTCATATCCTTTATTCCCATTTTTTCAAAATTTATATCTCTCCTTTTTTAAGATTTATTTATTTATTTGAGAGAGATAGATAGTGAGAGCAGGGGGAGTGGGAGAGGGAGAAGCAGGCTCCCCGCTAAGCCGGGAACCCGATGCGGGACTCGATCCCAGGACCCTGGGATCATGACCTGAGCCAAAGGCAGACACTTAACTGACTGAGCCACCCAGGCACCCCTCACAATTTATATTTCATTAACAAATGTTTAATGAGTAATTTGCACTATTTTGTCATAGGAGATATAAAGGTAATGAAGAAAATTCTTTAGACTTAGAAGATCTGGATTTGGATCCTGGTGCTCTGTTATTTAGCTGTGTGAATTTTTAAAGTCACCTCTGTGATCCTTAGTTTTCTCGTGTGAAAAAAGCTTATGACATTTAGATGAGATTACTTGTAAAGTGTTTATCATAGTACTTTGCTTTATGGTAGGCACTTGGAAAAATATTCCTGTCTTTTTTAGCTGACAGCTGTAATAATTGGAACTTTTCTTGACTCAGAACCTGCATCAGAGGTCCCCAAGATCACCTTCGTGTTCAGTGATTCACTAGGACTCAAAGAACTCAGAAAAGCTACTACACTCATGGTTTTTTATAGCAAAAAACTATAGGTTAAAATCAGCAAAGGGAAAAAGCACAGAGGGACAGAGTCCAGGAGAAACTAGATGCAAGCTTCTAGTTATCTTCTCCTAGTAGAGTCACATGGGCAGTACTTAATTCTCCCAGCAATGATGTGTGAGAATACATATGGTGTGTTGCCAAACAGGGTTGCTCGCTTGAGCATTGGTGTCCAGGATTCTTTTAGGAGTTGTGTAGACATGGAATGTGACTGTCCTTAGCTACTCAGTCTCCAGCCACCGCCAGCTAACCCAGGAGATCAAACTGATATAAGTTAGCCCAGTGTTCCAAGCATACAAAAACAGGTGTTTACCATAAATTCTCATGTTAGCATAAACTGTCTGGTGTGGCCCAAAGCCTCCAGCATACAAAGAGACTCTTACCAGGTAGGATATTCTGAGGGCTTAGACATTCTCATGAAGGAACTGGTCAGGGGCTGGTCCTGAAGATCTCAGTATATGAAGGGTTTGGGCAATGCAGGCTTGCTGATTTAACTCTACTGAACACTTCCCACCCCACCTTCCCAAAAAGATAATTTCTAGAAGACTAAGCCAAATGGAGAATTAACTCCTGAGTTAACCACAATATTTATATTACTGGCATCTATTCCTAACGTGTAAATAACATTGCTCTAAAAGTTTTAAAGTTAACTTTGATCCTTGGTAAGTATCTGTAATAAATTTCAAATTACTAGAGCCTGAGGTAAAAACATCTTTAGTATTCCTATGAAAACATGCTATGTTATTTAGAACATAAAGGTATTCAGTCACAATTAAGTAATGTAATATTTAAATATACTATTTACTAAATTTGGATATTAATGACCCTTTTATTTCTGACTTTGGGCATCAAAATTTTATCTCATCTTTACCTCCCTAAAGTGAAGAAAAAGAACTAAAAAAAGAAAATCGTTATTTTTGGTTTCTTATCTGGTCTTGAAAGAAGCAAGGAAGAAAAAACAAATATAGTATGTGAGTTTAAAAGTGATTGATCTCCAGATAGCCAACAGACACATGAAAAAGTGCTCAACATCACTCAGCATCAGGGAAATCCAAATCAAAACCTCCATGAGATACCACCTCACACCAGTCAGAATGGCTAAAATTAGCAAGTCAGGAAATGATAGATGTTGGCAGGGATGTGGAGAAAGGGGAACTCTCCTACACTGTTGGTGGGAATACAAACTGGTGCAGCCACTCTGGAAAACAGTATGGAGGTTCCTCAAAAAGTTGAAAATAGAGCTACCCTATGGCCCAGCAATTGCACTACTGGGTATTTACCCCAAAGATACAAATGTAGTGATCTGAAGGGGCATGTGCACCCCAATGTTTATAGCAGCAATGTCCACAATAGCCAAACTATGGAAAGAGCCAAGATGTCCATTGACAGATGAATGGATAAAGAAGATGTGGTATATATATATATATATACAATGGAATATCATGCATCCATCAAAAACCAAAAAACGAAATCTTGCCATTTGCAGTGACGTGGATAGAACTAGAGGGTATTATGCTAAGCGAAATAAGTCAATCAGAGAAAGACATGTATCATATGAACTCACTGATAGGAGGAATTCTTAATCTCAGGAAACAAACTGAGGGTTGCTAGAGTGGTGGGTGGGAGGGATGGGGTGGCTGGGTGATAGACATTGGGGAGGGTATGGGCTCCAGTGAGTGCTGTGAATTGTGTAAGACTGTTCAATCACAGACCTGTACCTCTGAAACAAATAATACATTATATGTAAAAAAAAAAAAAAAAAAGTAGGAAGGGAAAAATGAAGGGGGGTACCTGGAGGGGGAGACCAACCATGAGAGACTATGGACTCTGAGAAACAAACTGAGGGTTCTAGAGGGAAGGGGGTGGGGGGATGGGTTAGCCTGGTGATGGGTATTAAGGAGGGCACGTACTGCATGGAGCACTGGGTGTTATACGCAAACAATGAATCATGGAGCACTACATCAAAAACTAATGATGTAATGTATGGTGATTAACATAGCATAATAAAATAAAATTTAAAAAAAAGAAAAAAAGTGATTGATCTACCACCATGAGATATCACTGCCCACCTGTCAGAAAGGCTAAAATAGTGACAACACCAAATGTTGGTGAGGATGTAGAGAAGCTAGATTATTCTTATATTGCTGGTGGAAATGTAAAATGTTAACTGCCACTCTAGAAAAGAGGACAACAGTTTCTTATAAACTAAACGTGTACTTACTATACAGCCCAGCAGTTACACTTTTAGGCATTATCCCAGAGAATGAAAACTTAAATGCACACAAAAACCAGTGTGCACAATGTTCATAGAAGCTTGTTTCATAATAGACCAAAATCTGGAAATAACCGAGATGTCTTTCAACAGGTGAATGGTTAAACTGTGGTGCATCACACCATAAATTACTATTCAGCAATAAAGAGGAACAAACTTTTGATAAAACAAATATTGTATGATCCCACTTAGGTATCTAGAACAGGCAAATTCCTAGAGACAAAAAAGAGAATAAGGGGCTAAGAAAGGAAGACTGAGAGTTTTATCTAATGGGTACAGAGTTTCTACTTGGGATGATGAAGTTTTGGAAGTAGAGAGTAGTGTTGTGTTGGGTGTTTTTAAGTGATTTTCTTTATTTGAGCGAGAGCACAAATGGGAGGAGAAGCAGAGGGACAAACAGACTTCCTGCTGAGTGGGTAGCCTGACTTGGACTACATCCCAGGACCCCAAGATCATAACCTGAGCCGAAGTCAGACGCTTAACTGACTGAGCCACCCAGGTGCCCCAAAAAGAGTGAGGTTTTTATGTTATTGTGAATGTACTTAGTGTCACTGAATTATAAACTTAAAAATGGCTAAAATGGGGGGGCACCTGGGTGGCTCAGTTGGTTAAGCAGCTGCCTTCGGCTCAGGTCATGATCCTGGCATCCTGGGATCGAGCCCCACGTCCAGCTCCTTGCTCAGTGGAGAGCCTGCTTCTCCCTCTCCTTCTGCCTGCCACTCTGCCTACTTGTGCTCTCTCTCTATCT
Source organism: Callorhinus ursinus (assembly GCF_003265705.2). NCBI lineage: Eukaryota > Metazoa > Chordata > Mammalia > Carnivora > Otariidae > Callorhinus > Callorhinus ursinus. The sequence continues at coordinate 106,149,205 of NW_027397066.1, forward strand.
CTCTGTCAAATAAATAAATAAAATCTTTTTTTAAAAAATGGCTAAATGGGGGGCACCTGGGTGACGGGTGACTCAGTGGGTTAAGTGCCTGACTTCTGGTTTCAGATCAGGTCATGATCTCAGGGTCCTAAGATAGAGCCCCATGTTGGGCTTCATGCTCAGTGGGGAGTCTGCTTGAGATTCTCTCTCTCCCTCTCCCCTTGCCCCTCCCCCCACATGCTCTTTCTCTCAAATAAATCTTTCTTTTAAAGACTAAAATGATAAATTTTATGTTTTGTATATTTTATAATTTTTTAAAGAAACTTGATATATGCAGCAACTTTGAATGCTAAGTGGAAAAAACTCAATCTCAAAAGTTACTTGCTTTCTGATTTCATTTATATAACAGTCTTGAAAAGTCAAAATCATTGAGATAGAAACATAGTGGTGGTTGCTAGAAGAGAGGGAGGTGGTTATGGCTGTAAAAGGGTAGCATCGAGGGATCTTTATCATGGAACTGTTGACTTTGGCGGTGGTCACATGAATCTGCATATGTGATAAAACTGCATATATCTAAATACACACACAAATGCACGTAAAATTGGTGAAATCTGAATAAGATAATCTTTATCAATGTTGATTTCCTCTACTATAGTTATGCTAGATATTAGGGGAAATTAGTTGGGAGGGTTTATAGACTCTCTCTGTATCCTTTCTTAGGATGCATGTGATTCTGCAATTTTTTCAAAGTAAGAAGCTTTTTAAAAATAACCATGGTGGTGGGGGAGCGCCTGGGTGGCTCAGTCAGTTAAGCATCAGACTCTTGATCTTGGCTCAGGTCTTGATCTCAGGGTCATGAGTTCAAGCCCCATGTTGGGCTCCACACTGGACTTAGAGCCTTCTTTAAAAAAAATTAATAATAATAACCATGATGGGGAGCTATATGCCTACTGTATATGTTGTTTCATTGAATTTTCACCTTACCCTTTGAGGTAGTTATTTTTAATCCTAAATGTAAAGGTAAGGAAAGCAAGACTTGGAGGTGAGAGCACCTGACCAAATCATTTGTTCAGGTCTTTCTAACTCCCAAACTCAGATCCTTCAACTGCACTCTATTTCTCTGTCAACTGAGGTAACTAAACTGAGTGAACCTTAGCTGAGCCTGGGCACAAAATGTTTCTCTGCCACGTTTTAGTAGCTTCCAGTACAGCCCTGACAAGGAAGACTAGAACTTCTCCCAGCTCTTTCATGCCCAAACTTTGTTAGAAACAACTTCAGTTCTAGGGCATTTGTTCTTCAGTGCATCATTGAGTCTGTTAATGCGATATCTATTTGTCTAAAGTTGAAAATAAACAAGATTATTTTCCTCTAAAACCCTCAGATTCTTTCATCCTCCTCTCCCTCCCTGATTTCTCTCCTTTTACAATATAGTAATATCTGAAATTACTGACTTAAAATAACTGAAACTCTGATTTATACTGATACACCACCTCCTCTCGGTCTGTTTTATTTTCATGTTTAATTGTGGAAGGATAGATTTTTTTGTTATATGAACACTTGCAAGATTATAATTCAACATAGATACTTCTTTTCTCCCTCTCCTTGCTCCTTTCATTCTTTCCTCCTTCCCCCTTCCTTTCTTCCATCAGAAGGTTGGCCATACTACTTACACATGTTCTGCCTGCCTCTGTCATTTTTTCCAAAGCCCCACTTCCACTGTCAGAAGTGTCATGGTTTGAATAATAAATTATATGATAATCTACCCAGAAAGTCATTGATCTGCCTTCCTGGAATCCATGAATGTTTGAGGAATACCTTAAACCACTAAAAGTGTGTTTATACATATGTGATTTTTATTGGAAGAGGTTTTATTGCTTGCAACAATCTCAAAGAGATCTGAGACCTAAAATAGTTATTTAATATCTTTTCCATTTCTGTCCTTCCTGTTAATTGGCATAGGATTTTAGAGTCAAATTCCCAAGAAATAGACTCTGGTCCAGCTCATCTTTTTCTACCAGGTTACAGATTATCTACTAGATTATGGATTAGCTACCTTTGGGTCAGATGCCTCTGGGTGATTATGAAACATGGGTACCCATACAAAACCTAGGAGTTTCACTGAAAAGGAGCCATGAGAGTCTGAGGACAGTATGTGGGATTACTAGTACCTCATTAAACAGATATTTATTGAATGCATTACTATTATTCTGGGCAAGGCCCATGACTTGTTTTGTGAAATAAACAGATGAATTAAGAATCTTGGCCTCAAAAAAGTGCAAACAACCAAAATGGCCATGAACTGATGAATGGGTAAATAACATGTGGTAAATCCATATAATGGAATATTATTTGGCAATAAAAAAGAATGAAACGTTAATCCTGCTACCACATGGATGAGCCTTGAAAACATTATGTTAAATGAAAGAAGCCAGTCACAAAAGATACATACTGTGTTATTCCATGTGTAGGAAATGTCCATAATAGGCAGATCTCTAGGGACAGAAAGTGGCTTAACGGTTACTTAGGACTCAGGGGGATGGGGAGGATGTTGTGTGACTTCTGGGCTTTTTTGGGGGGAGTGATGAAAATGTTCTGAAGCACAGTCTGAATATACTAACAATCCGTTGACTTGTATGGTGAATTTACATTGGTAAATTGTATGGTGTATAAATATATCTCAGTAAAACCCTTAAATAAATAACAATAATCCTGACTTTAAGAAATTTATAGTCCTTATGAGGTAAGATAAAACATGTATACAAATACTTATAAATTGAAAGTAGAAAGTGATTGTAAATACTATTTAAATGAGAATCTGGAACATGTTGACATATTTTACATATTGGTCACAGGATTCACCTTTAATTCTCTGAGATCTGAAATATTTATGGAGAGAAATGATTACACACAGTTTTGGATAGGTTTAGAAATCAGAGGTGTCATGGAAGAAGTTGAATTTGAATTAGAGTATAAATCAGTAACTTTTTGTTTAAAAAAGATAGGAAAGTCCTTCTAGGCCAACAGAAAATTGAGAGTTCCAAAACTGTCTGAGACTTACAGAATAAAGCAAGAAACTGAACTTGACTAGAATATACAGTGGCCTTGTACCCTAGATTTTCTATAACCACTCCAATTCAAATATTCCTTTCTTCTCCAGTAAGCTCTAGATACTGAAAAGCAGTTTACTGGACCTAAGCAGGGCACACTTTAAATATTTATCAATAGTCCATGTGAACCAGTAGTAGATTAGTAAGGCCTAAGTTACATGCTGTTCAAATATATTATAATTGATTTCTGCCAATTTTCATGTCAGCAGTTGAAAGTAATATATTTTTTGAGCTGTTAAATTTTGAGCTGTTTAAATATCTACTAAAATTGCAAAGTGAAAATATGACATTATGAAGTCTTATTGCCCCCCATACCAAAAAAAGGGTACAACTAAAGCCTCCATAGATGCCTAACGTTTTAGCCATAACTAACATGAGTATTAACAAAAAATTTATATAGTCTAAAGAGATGATTATCTTATGTGGCCTCATTTGCTAATTTGGGCTACTTTTGCTGGAGGCAATTAAAATATCTTAGAATTTCTGTGTATCAGCATTTAAACTGTATCTCCCAGACTGCCTTGGAAAGAAACAAAGCTTCATGGACATGAAGGGAAATATTTTGGATAATATGATATACATTATTATAAATGTTTACTTTATAAAAGCAGTTTGTAAATCTGGCTTCTTAACCTTTATAAAAATAAGAATTTTAAACATTCTATAGTAACCACTTTTTAATTAATATGTTTCAGTTCTGGAGGTGGTTTTTGGCAAACCTAGCTTCTGGTGGAGCTGCTGGAGCAACATCCTTATGTGTCGTTTATCCGCTAGACTTTGCCCGAACCCGATTAGGTGCTGATATTGGAAAAGGTATAGAATTTTCAAAAATACTAACTCTCCCTTCTTTGTGTTTTGAGTGAAGCATTATTTATTGTAGTTATGCTATAATGACAGCTTGAAATACATTCTAAAATCTTACCCTAAACCAAATGGTAGAGTCTTGGGCCTAAAGATTACTATGTTTTTCTTTTCCCTCAAAAGAAGGAAGGGGAAGGCCAGCACTGCAGTAACAAAAGAGCAAATACAAAGACTTCTTGTAACTTACTTCTAGTTTTTTCCTAGAGAGCCACCTCTTCTATCCCTCCATGAACTTATTCCTGTTATTCCTTATTCAACTATGGTACTCTCCAGGTTACATATACAGCTCTCATGCTAGAGATTCCCTTTTCCTCTCTCCTTCCTTATTTTATTTATCACATCTTCCTGTGTTTTTGTTATACTCTTGTTTTGGTAGATTATGTTCTTTAATAGCTTTCTGAGCTTCTTGAGAATAGTGGATAGGAGACAGATTGAGATCTTACATGTCTAAAAATGTCTCTGTTTGACCCTTTTACTTACTATTTGGCCATATGTAAAATTCTACTTTAAAGTTAGTTTCACAATTTTGAAAGCATTTCTCTGGATTCTTGTTTCTAATATTGCTTTTAAGAAACTGATCTCCTAACTGCTAATCCTTTTGTGTATGACTTTTTTTCTTTTTCATTACTTTATGTTCCTGATGGTCTTGACATTTCACAATGATATATCTTGTGAGATTTTTTTCAGCAATTGTGGAAGTAACTCAATTGGCCCCCTTCAGTCTGGAGGCTTGTGTTCAGTTCTGAGGATGGCAGAGGAGCAAGTCACTTCGCTGCTCAAGGATGAGGTTTTGAGCATCCAGATGCTACTTTGCTTTCACCATAAGAACAATACTTACTTCCTCTAATTTCTAAGTCTTTCTGAGGTTATTGGGGTAAAATGGCTTGCTTTTTCTTCTGCAAGAACGTAGGCTTCAGCTTTTTTCTGCTCTGACTTACCACTCCTCCATCTGCTTTCCATCTTGCTAAAATTTGTGGATTTCATTCTCTGCCATGTACTGTTCTTGCCTATATGGCTTTAAACCTGTTTTGTTCTTTTATTACCATTTTAGTGGAATTTCTTAAGAGAGCAGAGATTTATTCAACAAATACTTATTGAGTGCTTGCTGGGACCCAGGCCCTGCCTCAGATATAAGATGAGAGACATACAAATAGACACCCCATATAAAACATGGAGCTCATGGCTCATGTACTTTATGGTTTAGGGGAAGACACAAATAATAAAAGAAATGAATGACCAAAATATACTATCATTTAGCAATAAATGACATGCAAAGATATTTAGGAGCAGGGAGTGACATCAATTTTAGATGAGTGATTAGAGAAAATGCCTCAGAAAGGGTAGCAGTTTGAACAAAGATGAAAATAATGAGTTCCATCTAACATGTTTAACTGGCAGTTCAAATATTCTTGTTATTGTTAAGAAAGTGACAAAAATTCCTGTATCTTGTTTTTAGTTCAGTTCTATAATTTTCTATTCTCTCAGAATTTAGAGAATTTAGTTTATTTTGAAAACTATATTCTACATACAATATTTTTAAAATATTGTCAAAGAGTTCTAGGTGAAGGGAAAATAAAATCAAAACCAGTAAACACTAGAAAAATATGATAACTCATCTAAAATGTTAATGATCCTTAAAGTTGCTGGTTTTTAACTGTCTTTTTACTGTATCTGGCTTTCTGCCTTTCAACTGAAGCAAGTCATAGAATTTTTCATTCCCATTTTCTGAACTCCAATTAGTAGCTTCTGGTAATTTTATGTTTTAAGCCAGTCAAATTGCTTGAATTCGATTGTTTTTATAAGATTAATATTTTCAGTTAAAATCTTTTAAGATACTATTTGAAACCTTAATTCTCTTTAAAGAAATTGGAGGATTTTGATTTGTGCTCTTTTTTATTAGAAAAATTTCTAAATGGCAGTTTCAGAATTTTTAAATCTGTAAGATTAATTTACTTTGATTAAAGTGTTTGTCTGATATATAATGTTGCTAATACATTTTAAATGGCTTTATTTTAGGTCTTGAAGAGCGACAATTCAAGGGTTTAGGTGACTGTATTATAAAAATAGCAAAATCAGATGGAATTGTTGGTTTGTACCAAGGATTTGGTGTTTCAGTTCAGGGTATCATTGTGTACCGAGCCTCCTATTTTGGAGCATATGACACAGTTAAGGTAATTTGGGGCTTTAACTGATATATATTAAATACATAGTTTGTTTCTTTTTATTGTTTTAATTAGTAGTTTGTTCAGCAGTTACAAACTTTTGCTTTTAATTGTAGAAATCAAAATAAATGCTGAAATAAGAGACATTATAGAATCCTGTTTAATCGTGACTTTGCCATAACCTTCTTGAATTATAACTCTATTATGGATCTGACTTTAGATATAAAGCATAAATCCAAACATTAAGTTTTTGTGCTGTTTGCAACTGAAAAACTCACTATACATCATGTTGCAAATAGAAAACATGCTAATTAGGCTTACATCATAATCAAATCAAATCTTTAGCATATAGAAAGGCATCTTCTAAGAGTTTTCTGATTTTACATTCATTTTATTATCACTTTCTGACATGCAGATAATCAGCTTACTATCTCATCATTTTAGAAAGTAGGCAAGGCATAACTAGTTAAATGTAATAAATGCTACTAAAGCTCAGTTATCTATTGGGTACTGTTAGATTCTGTATTGTATTCTCCAGGTTGTTCTGCAATTTGTCTTTTCATTTCAGATTTTAACAGCATTTCCATAAAGTAGGAAAGAGGAAGATTGTAATAATGGCTACCATATTTTGAGTTACTACTTAGTTCTAGGAACTTTGTTAAGTACTTCCCTGCAGTATCCTAGGATAGCTTTTAATATCTCCCTTTTTTAAAGATAAACAACCTAGGAATAGTTAAGTAATTTGTGTTAAGTAGCAAACAAAAATCCCATGCTCTCAGTCACTTCCAAAAGGAAGGAGTAAAGTTAATATTAGTGTTGTTTATAAATAAGATTAAAACTTGAGGGAAATTTTTTATATGTTTTACATACTGTCTTGGCCTTCCCTCATTAGTATAAATGTAATTGAAGGTCATTTTTATTGTGGTCTAGACATGTTACTTTCAGTTTCTTCTGTATTTTTTAGACAGATTAAGTTAATGGAAATTAACAAGTTCTTATGTATGTTTATTTAGTCATGGAAAATTTTATGTATGCTCTCCCTCTGTTTTTCTCTATTATCACCTGTAGTAGTTGCAAAATTTAGGAGTGTTTCTTCACTAGCTTAGAGCTTTAAAGATGCTTATCAAATACCTATTGATGATAATGTCAGGCATTATTTAATTTTTTTTCAACTCTGTGAAGAAAGCTAAGAACTTTTTTGGTCACTGGCAGCTATCTCCCCTAGTGTTTGCCATTAATAACAAATCTCTGGTAATAGCAAGTATGCTTTCTTTTTTCAGGTATGCTTTTAAAGTAAAGCCATGTGTGGCATATTTCTTTCTTATTCATCTCCTGATACTGTTTTAATCTTTTCACATTAAATCCAACTGTGTTTTATTGCATTTTAAGTATAATTGAACCCTCTTTCATTATAGGAAGTTATATTTTGACTTAAGAATTTAAGATATTTGGGAAATTTAGATGGTTACTTGACATGTTTTTCTTTTCTAGGGCTTATTACCAAAACCAAAGGAAACCCCATTTCTTGTCTCCTTTTTCATTGCTCAAGTTGTGACCACATGCTCTGGAATTCTCTCTTATCCCTTTGACACAGTTAGAAGACGCATGATGATGCAGGTATTTTATATTATTATTTGTGAGTTTAATTGAATTTTCCAATATCTTTGATATTCAAATATAATTTATTCAAATTTTAGAGAAATTTTGGCTGAAAGGCAGGTCATCTGTTTTACTTACTAAAATAAATGCATGATGTGCTCTGTCTTATATCCTTTCCTATTCCAAAACAGCCATCATCCAGCAAAAGTTTCTTCCTCTTCTGTTATTAGAATAGAAATGCCTTCCACTCCTGTAACATATTGTTTGAAAGGTGGAGAGGGGTGGCAGTGATTGGATGAGTATGTCTATCCTAAATGAATATTAGGTTAAGTAGAATAAACCCTGTCACAAGCTACTGACATACGTCATTATTTGTTGTAATTCATTTTAGTAAAAATAAATAATTTTTAACTCCAAGGATGAAAACTTGTTTATTTTTTTTATTTTTTTTTAAGATTTTATTTTTATTTACTTGACAGAGAGAGACACAGCAAGATAGGGAACACAGGCAGGTGGAGTGGGAGAGGGAGAAGGAAGAGGCAGGCTCCCCGCCGAGGACCCTGGGATCGTGACCCAAGCCGAAGGCAGACGCCCAACGACCAAGCCACCCAGGCGCCCCGGATGAAAACTTGTTTAAAATGATGTGTGCTCTAAGTATAAATTTCTGGGGCCCCTGGGTGGCACAGTCGGTTAAGCGTCTGACTCTTTGTTTCTGCTCAGGTCATGGTCTCAGGGTTGTGAGCTTGAGCTCTGTGTTGGGCTTAAAACTCTCTCTCCCTCCTCCTCTGCCCCTCCTCCATGCTTTTTCTCTCTCTCTCAAATAAATAAAATCCCTAAAAATAAATACATAAATAAATATAAATCTCTAAATCAAAATTTTGGTACAGTCTTCATTGATGTTACTTGTTACATTCATTTATTCAGCAAATATTTGAGTGCCTAATCTATGCTAAGTTGCAGCAACACAAATAAAATAAGGTAGAACCTGCTTCCAAATTCATAGCATAGCACTGAATGCATACAGTTAATGGTTTAAATAGAAATGTGCATAGATTCCGGGAATGCAATAGAAGAAGGATACCTAAATGCTTAAAGTGATCAGATGTAGCCCCTTGGAGAGCTAAATCTCTGTAAATAGATTTTTTTCCTCCAGATAGAGAACATTCTAAGCAGAGGGGAAAAAACATACATAGAGGTATGGCTTGAGTAGTAGTAGTAAGTAGTTCAGTATACGTAGATGATAAGGTTCATGAGGGCAATTGAAAATAAAATAATGAGGCCAGAAAGCTAGGATAGTTATATAATGCTTATTGTGTTCCAGATATTGTCCTAAGCATTTTGCAATTTAACTCATTTAATTCTCAAAACAATGCTATGATGTGTAGTTACTATCATTATCCTCATCCTCATTTTATGTCTATAATTGGTCCTGGGAGAACCCTGTAGGCCACCTGAAAAGGTAAAACGTAACTATTATTATTCACTAATAGACTATTTTTAAAGTTACTCCTTTTACATGTGTGTTTCCTCTTGATCTATATGTAGCTCTAGTTTAATACATTGAAAAACCTTTTTAAATGGAAAATCAATTTGTATACAGGCTGTGGATTAGGTAAATGATACTGTTTTGATGTACTTTGGGTTTGCAAGAAAATATTCTTATTTTTAGAAAATTCACACGGAAGTGTTTAAAGGTAAGGAACATGATAATCTGCAACTTACTATCAAAATAATTAAAAAAAAATTGTGAGTGTATGGGGTTTTAGGTATATGTGTGTGTTACTAGGACTGCCATAACAAAGCACCAGAGACTGGGTGGCGTCAGTAACAGGAATTTTTTCTCACAGTTGTGGAGGCTAGAAGTCTGAGTCAAGGTGTCCAGCAGGGTTGGTTTCTTCTGGTGGCTTCTCTCCTTGGCTTGTAGAGAGCTTTCTCCTTGTGTCTTCCCATGGTCTTTTTTCTGTTTCTCTTCTTATAAAGATAGCCAAATTGGGTTAGGGCCTACCCTAGCCAGCTCATTTAATCTTAATTACCTTTATAAAGACCCTGTCTGATGAATGGATAAAGAAGATGTGGTATATATATACAATGGAATATTACGCAGCCATCAAAAAAATGGAATCTTGCCATTTACAATGACGTGGATGGAACTAGAGGGTATTATGCTAAGTGAAATAAGTCAGAGAAAGACAATTATCAGATGGTCTCACTGATATTTATGAAAATTTAAGAAACAAGGCAGAGGATCATAGGGGAAGAGAGGAAAAAACAAAACAAGACAAAACCAGAAAGGGAGACAAACCATAAGAGACTCTTTTTTTTTAAGATTTTATTTATTTATTTGAGAGAGAGAGAGAATGAGAGATAGCACGAGAGGGAAGAGGGTCAGAGGGAGAAGCAGACTCCCCGCTGAGCAGGGAGCCCGATGTGGGACTCAATCCTGGGACTCCAGGATCATGACCTGAGCCGAAGGCAGTTGCTTAACCAACTGAGCCACCCAGGCGCCCACCATAAGAGACTCTTAATCATAGGAAACAAACTGGAGGGTTGGAGGGGAATGGGGTAGTAACTGGGTGATGGACATCGGGGAGGGTATGTGTTGTAATGAGCCCTAGGTATTATGTAAGACTGATGAATCACAGACCTGTACCCCTGAAACAAATAATACATTATAAATACATACATACATACATACATACATACCCTGTCTCCAAATATAGTAACATTCTGAGGTACTGGGGATTGGGACTTTAATATATGAATTCTGGGGGGACACAATGCAAACCCATAATAGTACTTTAATTTTTATATTTTCATTTTATATCCAACAACTTTGTTAAACCCTATTACAAATGCTAATCTATATATACACTCTTAGGTTGTGTGGGGTTTTTTTGTTGTTTTACACACACAGGTATATAATCTGTGATTAATGCGAGGTTTCTTCCCCTTTCTTATCAATTCTTGTACCTTTTATTTCCTTTTCTTGCCTTTCTGCACTGACTGAGACCCCTGATTCAGTGTTATTAAAGAAGTAATAATTAGGGGCTCCTGGGTAGGTGAGTCAGTTAAGCGTCTGCCTTCAGCTCAGGTCATGATCCCAGGGTCCTGGGATCAAGCCCCGCATCAGGCTCCCTGCTCAGCAGAGAGCCTGCTTCTCCCTTTCCCTCTGCCTGCTGCTCTGCCTACTTGTGCTCTCTCTCTATCAAATAAATAAATTAAAAAAAAAAAGAAGTAATAATTACCAACATGTCTTTTTTGCTAATCTTATAGGAATGCCTTCAAAGTTACATAAATTAATGTTAGCTGTGGGGTTTTTGTAGTTATCCTTCATCATATTATGGCTGTTCCTTTCTGTTTTGGGTTACAACAGTTTTTAAACATGAATGGTGATTCTATATCTGTTGAGATGATTTTCTGTATCTGTTGAGATAATTTCATTTTTCTATATCTGTTGAGATGATTTCATTTTTCTTTTTTCATATGTTAATATATTACATTAACCTGTTTTCCAGAGCTAAACCAACTGTATATGTCTAGTAAACCCAGCTTGTTCATTATATATTGTATTTTATATTTTTAGCTGGGTTTGATTTGCTAGTTTTTGTTCAGAAGTTTTACATTATTTCAGTGACTTTGGTTTGTAATTTTTCCTTCCTGTATTGTCCTAGTCTAATTTTGGTATCAAGGTTATGCAAACCTTATAAAATATATGGGGGAGTCTTCCACTTTTTCTCTTCTCTAGAATAACTTCTGTAAGATTGGAATTAAATATTCATTGAATATTTAGTAAGGCTCACATATAAAGCCATCTGGACCTGTAGTTTTCTATAAGAGGATTTTCAACAACTGATTAGATTACTTTAGTGAATTTCATATATTATTCTAATGTTTTATTTTTTATTCTGTTGGTAAATTATACTTTTTGAGGAATTTGTCCATTTCTTCTGAGTTTTCAAAATAGGTTTCATGAAGTTGTTTGTAATATCATCTTGCTTTTTCTTAATCTCTGGATCATCTGCAGTGATGATACCTTTGATGTTTCTAATAACTTTGGAGACTTTTCTCGTTTTTCCTCAAACAGTGTTTCTAGAAATTTGTCAGTAAACTGTATTTCAAATAACTAACTTTGACTTTGTATGCTTTCTGTTGTATTTATTTCCTATTTCCTTAATTCCATAATTTCTGCTGGCTACTTTCTTATTTCTACTTTCTTTAGGTTTTTAAAAATGTTTGGGTAGCTCATTAATTTTCAGCTTTTCCTTTCTAATATTTCAGTCATTAATTTCCTTATAAGTTACCACTCAAGCTTCATCTTACAAATTTAGTTAAGGAGTTTCATGGTTATTATTAGGTTTTATATATCTTCTAAGATGTGTTTTTCTTAGTATCCAAACAGTTGATAGTTTTCTAGTTGTCTTTTTTGCTGTCAGTTTCTCACTTAATTGCAATGTAGTGAGAAGGTAAATCATAGTATGTGATGACCATCTTTTGAAATTTGTTAAGCCTCATATATGGTCAGTTTTCAAGTGGGCCAGAGAAGTATGAGTATTCTCCAACCACTGGGTGCAATATTCAATATATGCCTATTAATGCAACATACTTATTCAACAGAGTGTTAATTTTATCTGTCCTTAGTGCTGAAAAAAATCTCTTAGGATGAAAGATATTAAAATAATGGCAAACTATTTGTCTTCCTTTGTATAGAGTGGTGAGGCTGAACGGCAATATAAAGGAACATTAGACTGCTTTGTGAAGATACACCAACATGAGGGAATCAACGCATTTTTTCGTGGTGCCTTCTCCAATATCCTTCGTGGTACAGGGGGTGCTTTGGTGTTGGTACTATATGATAAAATTAAAGAATTCCTTAATATTGATATTGGAGGTAGTTCATCAGGAGATTAAGAAATACATGTATTTAACTTGTTAAACATACAAATTATATAGCTGCCATTTGTATACAATTTAATAGAGTGTTATTACTGTCAATATTTTTTAGAATCCTAATTCTGCAATAAAGCATATGCTTTTTCAAGGATTTTAAATACTAAAAATCAGATAAATGTGGGTTTCCTTCCTACTTAGACTCAAACTTTAATGAGACATATGACTTATAAGTAGTATGTGTTATATCTATTAGTTTAAAATCTTTTTCTTTTCTGATGAAAAATTAAAATGTATAATACTAAAATCTAAGAAATGAAAGCATATTCTTTTTAAATGCTCTTCTGTTAATATAACTGTCTTCTCATCTTTTAAAATCATATGATATGACAAATATTTCTTAAAAGCTTATCAGGAGATGGCATCATATTTATGGGCAGAAGTAAACTTTCTTCTACAACATCTCTATTAAGACAGCTCAGGTATTACTATGTATAGTTTATTTTATCATATACCTGTTATAAGCACAGATTCTAGATCTGATCATAAAAAATTGATGACTTTATGATAGTATAAACATGTGGATGGAAAAGATATAAAATGGTGTGCCTACTTTTATCTTTAAAATAAAATTTGGCTAATGTGAATGTATCTTGGAACAAAAAATATACCTTTGAGAATGTTTGTGTCTCTGTATTGATAATAAAGTTTAAAACTGTTATATATGAGCTTTTTTCCTTGATTCTAACTTCATTAATAAGCAGAGAGTAACAAATTTTTTGTCAGAATTTGGAACTGACTTAAAGACAGAAAACAGGGTTTCCAAGGTTTTATACAAGAGTCTCTTGTTTTTCAGAAATGTTGTAGAAGATAGTACATTTGAAATCCCCAAGATTTTAACATTTTAGTGGGTAAAGGAATGTTAAGCTAGAGGGGATAAATTCGTGGAGGCTGTGAATGTGCAGAAATAGAGTAGGTGAACTTCCTGGTGCACAGCGGCAAAAGTATAACTATACATCTGTTTTGGTGAATTTTACATGGTTTTCTCACAGCAAGGTTTGCTAGGGAAAAAAACAAAAAAACAAAGACAAAAAAGCAACAACAAAATAATATATATCCAATAATTATAATGTGGTATGAAAATATCTGATTTCTATTAGTGGGAAAAAATCACATACTGTTAATACTACTGTGATTTGTGGGGTGCCTGGGTGGCTCAGTCAGTTAAGTGTCCAACTCTTGATTTTGGCTCAGGTCATGATCTCAACGGTTGTGGGAGGGAGCCCAGTGTCGGGCTTCACACTCAGAGTTTGCTTGAGCTTCTCTCTCTCCCTATGCCCCTCCCTCCACTCACACTGTGTATGTTTGTGTGTGTGTCTCTCAGAATAAATAAATAAAATCATTTAAAAAATACTACTGTGATTGTGTCTATATTCATAATTGAAAGAAATGTTAAATTTTAGTTAAAGGTTAGTTCAAGACAACTCCCCTTAATTCTGTCTATGGATCCTTAGGGACATGGGGACCCCCTGGGTAAAGAACCCTTGTCCTAGAACATTGTACTCATTTGCATAGTCAAAGTTGGGTCTCTGGCTAATCTGTGTTCCCACTGACAGGAAAAGGGAAAAATAAATCACAGCAGGTGGAAGGGATTTTAACCAGGCAAGGTAGAAGTTGCACATGTTGAATATACACGTTGGTGAGACTTTAGTCACATGGACATACTTAGTTATAAAGAGGATGGGAAATACAGTCTGCCTTTGAGCAGCCATGTATACAAGACAAAATAATAGATTTTGAAAGACAGCTAGTAGTCTGCCACAGTCTCCTAAGTGACCCTTTTGTATCCATTCTCACCTTGCTCTAATCCATTCTTAACACTGCCACCAAAGTATTTTTTAAACTCTCAATCTGATCATGTGAGTCTCCATCTATTTCAGTGTTTCTAAATATAGTAGTACTTCCTGACTTGTAGGTCATCAGGATTGGGCGAGGTTGAGAGGCAGTTTTTGCAAGTAATTTAGGAGTCCATATGCCAATTAAAAATGAAAATTGAATTTTAAAGTAGGATTTTATGTATATGTAGCAATTTTGTTCATATATGTACAAGCTTAGGGGATTAGCAAAATACAGGATTGTATTGAAATGTTCTTGAACTCATGGTAGTACATGGACATCCTATTTCAATAAAAGCTTAAAAGAAGTTACTTGGGGGCACCTGGGTGGCTCAGTTGGTTAAGCGTCTGCCTTCAGCTCAGGTCATGGTCCCAGGGTCCTGGGATTGAGCCCCACACCCGGCTCCCTGCTCTTTGGGAAGCCTGCTTCTCCCTCTCCCACTCCCCCTGCTTGTGTTCCCTCTCTCACTGTGTCTCTCTCTGTCAAATAAATACAATCTTAAAAAAAAGAAAAAAGTTACTTTGGGAGGCATAGTTTTTTGTACATTAAAAATGTGTCTTCATTCTTGAAAAGGTAAATGGCTAGCCTGCAGGATAAATGAAAGACTTCTTATTCTTACTGTGGCATACGGTATCCTTTGTGCTCTAGCTCTAGACTTCAGCTGTACATCATATCTGTCCTTCTAGGCATTGTAGGCTTACCAGTAACTTCTGATCCCCCAAATACAATATGCTTTTTGATGCCATTGGACCTTCTTTTTCAATGTCATTTATCTTTTCATTACTTTTTTTCTTTCTGCCCATTAGCTCCTTCCTTTTCATTATCTACCTTGAAAGTTATTCATTTTTTAAAGCATAATTCTAAAGTTGCCTCCTCTGAGCTCTTCCTGCCTCATAGGATCCCTCCCTTCAGACAGGTGTCCCATTTCTAGCCCTTCAAACACAGAAGCTTCTAGACTTCAATGCAAATCTCTACCATAGCATTTATTATTAGGGTGAATTTCCTACTTATTTCACAACTATTTATTATATACTCTTTAGTTCAACGCCTTGACTAATTTTGAAGTATACAAAAACATACATTCCATATGTATTTGGAGGATTACGAGGGTAATCTTGCAAAGGTCATAATCTAGAGCTTATAATCTAGTAAAATGGACAAAACAAATAACGGGTGGAGAACAGAAAGTGAAAAATATCATAAGAAAGAAAGGTACAAAGTGTTAGCAAAGGAAAGAAACAAAGTCAACTTGAGGCAGTCTTGGGAGGCCTCATGATATCTTCAAACAATATTGAAGATTTTAATAAGCATGTAAAATTTGAGTTATATCCTAGAGAAAGACAGTGGCACAAGAACTTGGTGGAGAAACCTGTCATATTTGAACAACAGTAAGTGGTCAAGCTGGCTAGGATAAAACAGTTGATGTAGAAAAGTGATAGGAAATAGAGTTGGAAAAGTAAATTGTGGGTCAAACTGTGAAAGGCTTTGAATGCCAGAGTGAAGAATTTACACAGTAAAGAACCATCACTAATTTTTTGAACAGGTGAATAACAAAGTCATAGCAGAGCTTTAAGAAGACAGCTTGGCACTGTTAATAGGGAAAAAATGTGAGACCAGGAAGCAAATTACAGCAATATTCCAGTGGAAGTAGAGATTCTGGATCAAATATTTATTGCAAGTATATGAGCTAAATATCTGGCAATATGGCAGATAGAATTTACACAGATACCCTTTCCCACAAACATAATGAACATATTGGATAAAATATATCCAAAAGGGTTTGTTGTTTTTTGTTTTTTGTTTTTTTTAATAAAAAGGGAAATACCAGATGTCCGCAACAAAGATACTCAAGGCTAGGAATGTTGCTGGGAGCTAATAATGTAGAGCATCTCAGAAGATTCAGAAACATATACAGACCTTAAGGGTGCTTTCAACACCCTCATGTAGATAGGAATTATGAGCTTGGGCCCTAGTAAGGTAAGGGGACTAAAACTGAACACGTCATGTGTACTGAAAGCTTGGAAGGAGTGTTTTTCTTTTCTTTTCTTTCTTTTTTTTTTTTTTTTTTGAAGAGTTAAGCATATGGCTATTCCCATATGCTTTCTTTTTTCAATTTTTAAATTCTAGTTAGTTAAAATATCATGTAATATTAGTTTCAAGAGAATTTAGAGATTCATCACATATATAACACCCACTTCTTATCACAAGTGCCCTCCTTAATACCCATCACCCATTTAACCCATCCACCTGCCCACCTCCCCTCCAGCAATCCTCAGTTTGTTCTCTATATTTAAAGAGTCTTTTTTATGGTTTGCCTCTCTGTTTTTCCCCCCTATGTTCATCTGTTTTGTTTCTTAAATTCCACATATGAGTGAGAGAGTCCTATTTTTAAGAAGAGAGACTAGGAAAAGAGTCACCAAACCATATAGACAAGAGGATTGACAACCATCTCAAAGCAGTGAGTAGGAAAAAAGTCATCTCTGAGAAATCAAACACCTAGGCTTGTGCCAGAACAAAGTACAGTTCACCCCTGAACAAACATGGGAGCTAGTGGTGGCAACCCCCTGCATAGTTGAAAATCCATGTATAATTTTTGATTTCCCAAAAAACTTAATAGCCTACTGTTGACTAGAATCCTTACCAATAACATAAACAACACATATTTTTCATGTTATATGCTGTATTCTTACAATAAAGCTAGAGAAAAAAAATCTTACTGAGAAAATCATAAGGAAGAGTACATTTATAGTACTGTACTGTAGTTAACCAAAAAAAAAATCCAGATATAAATGGACCTGTGCAGTTCAAATCCATTTTGTTCAAGGGTCAACTGTATATATATGTAAACACTATATGAATGGTATGTGAACTCCAAACTGAAAAATTAAAACTGTTCTAGGACCAGTGAGACTCCTCAGGGTTCTGACAAATATAAAACATCTCTGGGACACTTCTATGACCCAGGGTACACAAAGATCCCACAGTAAAAGTAGCCTTAGTGAAGATGAATTTATGGTCAAAATATTTACATTTTATGAGGAAGTAAGAAAGTACGTTGTGGCAGAGTTGGTAGATAAAACAATTAGAATTAGCCCTCAAGAACTAAAAATATGATAAAATACTCTAAAAGATCGACTACAAAATTAGAACGTTTAAAATGATTAATAGATTTTTTAAAGGAGAAATAATGAAAATAGTACAGTATGAAAGAACAGACAATGCTGGGGCGCCTGGGTGGCTCAGTCGTTAAGCGTCTACCTTCGGCTCAGGTCATGATCCCAGGGTCCTGGAATCGAGCCCTGCATTGGGCTCCCTGCTCTGTGGGAGGCCTGCTTCTCCCTCCTCTACTCCCCCTGCTTGTGTTCCCTCTCTCACTGTGTCTCTCTCTGTCAGATGAATAAATAAAATCTTTAAAAAATAAAATAAAATTGGTAGAGTGCTTGAGATTAAAAACATGACAAAAAGAGGCTAAGAGTCATAGAGGTTAGAATAAAGAGATCTACACATTCTAATAGGAGATCCAAAAGAAACTGGAAAGAAGGGGTGAGAAGCAATAATCAAGGGAATGTCTGAGACTTCTCCAGAACCAAAAGAACACACACACAAAAAAACAAACAAACAAAAAACCCAAAACCATTCATCCTCAGGTTAACAAAAGTCTCTGAATAAATTTTTAGAAATCCACACCTAGACACATCATAATTAAGCTACCAATATCAAAGGAAAAAAAAAGACAAACATGACTTTTAAAGGAACAGTATATAGTAATGGATGCCCAAAGATAAGGGAAGGTTACTATCAAGAATTCTACACACAGCTAAATTATTCAAAAATTAAGGTAAGAAAAAATTTTTCAAAGAACAAAAAACCAGTTCACCATTCAGAGACCTTTATTTAAAGAATTACTGAGGGGCGCCTGGGTGGATCAACTGGTTGGGGGTCTGCCTTCAGCTTGGGTCATGATCCCAGAGTCCCGGGATCAAACCCCGCATCAGGCACCCTGCTCAGCGGGGAGCCCGATGTGGGACTCAATCTCAGGACTCCGGGATCATGACCCGAGCCGAAGGCAGTCGCTTAACCAACTGAGCCACCCAGGCGCCCTCAAATAAGTAAAATCTTAAAAAAAAAAAATTACTGAAAGAAAACTGAACCCAGAAGGAAGGAGTGGGATGCAATAAGCAACAAATTGGTAAACCTAAATAAGCACTGGCTAAAAGACTTTTTGGTGGGGAAAGTCACTTAACTTGGTGAATTTGGGAATAATTTAGCCTTGTTCTCACTTATCTTGGGAGCCTACACACATTCTGATCCATTCTTTTTTTGGATTTTTACAGGGACAGGCCTCAATGTGGAACTAGGTGTTTTATTATGACTAGATAAGTCTGCTTAATTCTGTGTTGCAATAATTACAAGCCTATAAGACACATGCATTTCTATAATACCAGTTTTATCAGTAATAATGCTGATATTTTTATCTCCATTGCCTACTCTTCTCAGTTGTTCAAAAATTGAGCTAGAGATTCAGCTAAAATGGTTTCTAGAAGGAAATTTGTAGCTAAAATATACATATTAGAAAACAAGAAAGACTGAAAACTAATGATCTAAGTGTTAAACTCAGGAGATTAGGAAAATAACAAAGTAAACATAAAAATATAGAAGGAAATATTAAAGAGCAGATGAAATAGAAAACAAAGACATAATAAAGAAGGCAAGAAAACCAAAAGCTGGTTCTTCTAACAAAGCAGTAATAATAACCAAGAAAAAAAAGATTGAAATAAACAATATTAAGAATGAAAAAGTGGATATGTAACTACAGAAGAGAGTTTCAAAACTCACAAGTGAATAATCAACTTGATGCCGACACATGTGAAAACTTAGATGAAATGGTAAATTGTCAATAAAAATATACATCAATATTGATTCAAGAAATAATAGAAAACATAGAATATAACCACTAACGAAACTTAGCCAGTGGTCATCAATCTCCTAAATTCCAGGTCAAGATGTTTACAGGCTTATTTTACCAAAACTTTGTCAGAGAAAAGAAAAAAGAGAGGAAACCTCTCACCTTCTATGAGGCTAGTATAATCCTGATATCAACAAGATGAGTAAAGAAAGGAAAATTTAATCTTACATATAAATGCAAACATTCTAAATAAAATAATCACAAGCCAAATCCAATATAACTAAAAATAATCAGAATGTCATGGCCTCACTGGCTTATCCCAGGGACACAAGGATATTAGAAAAATCTATTATATTCACCTCATTAATAGATTAAGGGAGAAGAAAACGGTCATACCAATAGATAGATAACATTTGTTAAGTTTCAATGTCCACTTACGAGAAAAATTTAGCAAGCTAGGAAAGGAGGATAATTTTAGTTTCTTACATTATAAACACAGAAGTATTTAACGATAGGCACAAGACAAAGATGCTCATCATTACTGCTCATATTCAACATCAGAGAGTTTAGGCAACAAAAAGCAAGAAGTAGAAGGATTAAAAATGAAGAAAAAATTAGCTATTTCTCAGACCATATTGTTCTATACACAGAAAATTCAAGAAACTCTACAAATACTAGAATTTATGAGAGTACAGCACAGTTGCTGTATACATGGATCAATGCGAATAAATCAATATAATTCCTATATTCTAGCAACAGGCATTTTCCGGCCTTTTCAGTGCCTGCAAGACACTGTTGTTACACTTAGATTATTTATTCATAAAAAGAGCATAGTAGGTATATCTGTCATTTTAACAGATTTTGAACCTGGGACTTGGTGAATTAAGTAATTTGGCGAAGGTCCTACTGCTGTAAGTTAAGTGAGCCCGGGACTACAACCCAAGTCTATGTGACCCCAAAGCTTTTAGCCACTAGATTCTATGATTTCCTCCCCGTAATTATGCAAAGAATGTGGTGGTAACCCCTTGCTCCTGACCTCAACTGTTTCTTTTTACTCTAATATTTTGTGTTCTTCAATGGAAGAATCATTCTCACACCTTCAAATTTTAGACAGAAAGCATGGATAAATAAATGGTCCTAGGAGAGTTTCAGGATAATTCTGGAAAAAATCTAGATGCTGCCACCATCTCAAAAGGATGATGGCTAAAGAGGCACCTGAGGAGGAAAGCTGGAGGCCATGAGACGCCCAGTAGGATTGGGGGCCCAGGGTTCTGCTGGGGGCGGCAGTACCCAATCCCTGCCTGCTGGGAGGCCCCTCCACCCAGGCTAGCCACATCCAAGAGAACCACAGCGTCAGCCAGGAGCTACCCGGCTTCCTGTGTGCTCGTGACATGGGAGAGAGAGGGGATTCTTTAATATAGAAATGCTGGAGTCAAAACAACACCATACCTTCCAGTTTCCTTAGCATTACCCTTGAAAATGGATTTCATGTTACTCCTAGCAACAGCAGCAGGGGCTGTAGTCACACTTGCTGCTGCAGCTGTTGCAGCATTGATAGTAGTAAAAAGTCTAAGTTCTCTTAAGAAGAGAACAAGTAAGGACAATGAGAGGAGTAAGAAAATCTATTTCAAGACGGAAACAAATAGGAAACAGGAAACACACAAACAATTGGGTGAGAAGGAACAGGAAACACAAGAAGAATTGGGAGAGAAGGAACAGGAAACCCACGAAGAAGTGAACGAGGAGAAACAAGACAGCCAAATTTTGTAAGTGTAAATTATAATTTGCTTCCATTTCAGCTAGACAACAGATGCCGATCAAACGAAGGCAGACATCTGGACCACACTAGGCTCCTTTTCTGCGGATCAAAGGGCCGAGTCTGGAAGCAATGCACTGGCTTGCCTGGTGTCATAGTGACAGAAAGACTTAAGATCAGTTTTCTGTAAAACTGGCTTTCAGAGGTAAGGGTTAGTGGAGGAGACTGCATCTTTATAACGGTGTAAAGGAAGTTACGTGAAGGGAAAGTTATCAGTGCGCTCTTGTTTCCTTGTTTGTTTTTTGGCATTTCAGGCCCTGGTAAGGAAAAACAAAACCCTAAAATTTGTTTCGTTGGCTTTCACACAAGACATTGCCGCGAGCGAAATGACAAGGACTCCTTTCCCCGGGAGCGGCGGCGCCCCTGCTGGCAGGCGAGGCTGCCGCCATGCGGCACAATGGGCGCCACCTCACAGAGCCCGGCGCGGCGGGCGGGCGGCAGGACCGCGCGGTCAGACTGCGAGCGCGCCCGCTGGCAGCACATGGGCCCCTCGGGGCGGCGAGGCCGGCGGGTGGGTACTCTGGCTGCGGGGGGCGCTAAGTCGGGAAAGAATGAGGAGGCGGTGCAGGCCAGCGCTTGCCGGCCTGCGCGTCCCACTTCGGGCAAGCCTCGGCGGTATCCAGCCGCTGTGATAGGCGTGCCTCTGGTTGCCACAAACAACCCAAAAGGGATGCTTCAAAACACGTTGGCCAAGCCCGGGGCCGGCCGGCTGCCTCTCACCTAACCCAGTCGCAGTTCTCCCAGCTGCCGCGCGATGGCGGGCAAACTACCTTCGCTTTGCGTCTTCTCCTCCCTGATCCTCCCCGCTCCGCCTTCTCCCTCCCACCCTCAGCTGGCTCAGCCGCCTCCATTTTCCAGATCTTTCTCGAACCCTCAGCTTCTCGGGCAGCCGTTGCCCGAGTACTGACGGAAGCAGCCGAAGTCGAGGCGTGGAGCAGCCTCGGGCGCAGAGCGGCAGCTCGCGCACCTCCCCGGCGGCCGAGCGCGCAGGCGCAGACCTCTGTAACTGCCGGTTGGAGGCGGTCGAACCGCAGTGGCGAGAGACCGAGGCGGCGGAGCCAGCGGTGCGGGAGGCCTCCGTCTCCTTCTCTGGTCCCGGACGCGCTGCCCTAGATTTAATGCGTAGCGACTTCGGGTCATCTTTCCTTTGCTTCTCGTAGGAGCCCCAATTACTCGAGCAACAGCTCAAAAAAGGACGCGGTTCCCGCACAGAAGGCTTCAGCACCAGCACCCCGACCATTGGGCAGCGGGATGTCTGTGGTTGGCATTGACCTCGGCTTCCTCAACTGCTACATCGCTGTAGCAAGGAGTGGCGGCATCGAGACCATCGCCAATGAGTACAGCGACAGGTGTACCCCGTAAGTGCCTTGGCTTGATCATAACCCCGACCCTAACAAACGTTTTCTCCCGACCCTGCGTTGGTCCTGCCGGCTGGTGTCTTCTGCGCGCCGAACCTTGTGATGACAGGTGCAGTCCATCAACTGCAATCTCTGGAGACCGCTGGTTGGCGGGCCCAGGTGGGAGTCGGACTTCGTCGCGCTGCAAAGCTGCTTTTCCTTAAGGGACGAGGGACTTAACTCTTAATAGTTGGCTCATCTCCTTTCTGTACCCACTCACGCCCACATCACCACCCCGGCCTCTGTTCCCCAGCGGGCCTGCTTTAGTTTTCGGGGGGTGGTGCAGAACCACCTCGATATCCCGAACAAATCTCTGAAAAGATGTCTGGTTACCTCTAGCAGGGCTTGCGTGGGATTATCGGCCGCGGGCTGGTATCTCCCATAAGCTGAGTAAAGAATTCTTCATTCTGCCCTTCCTTCTTTCCCCCATCTCTCTCTGAGTGACGGCTTTTCAGAAAAGTAAGAGATGAAAGCTTAGACTGCACACATGAGAAGATGAGTTGCAGGTTCATCTGGCCCAGAAAGCCTTTTTTTTTTTTTTTGGTAAGTTGTTGAGGTATTCGAGGATTTACCCCAGTGCCCTTGAAAATTCGAGGTAATCGGACTGGTTTCTAGTGGCGTATATTAATGATGCATTAATGGGGAGGGAATCGGGGATGGGAGTTGTTGGCCTCCTGTATTGTATTGGTAATGTATGTCCATTAATGGAAAGCGGTGCAGCCAGAACCTATCAAAAGCGAATGTCTACAGAATGAATAGAAGAATCAGAGGCGGCTGTCCTGTATAAACAGGATTGTGGAATGATTCCTTTATGAACACTTAATGAAAGACTTAGGAGCGGCATTATGTCACGGAAACATGTTTCCACACGTTCCATTGTTTCTCTGGTCTGCGAAGTTTGTTGGCAAAGAATAATTAGACAATAATTAAGACAGGTCTATGAAAAACTAGGCTTTTATTGTCAGCTCCTGTTACTGGTAATTTTGTGAACAAACCAACTGTTCCTGTCTTACTTTCTGTGGAAAAGTAACTAAACATCTTGATTTGATGCTTTAAGATGACCCAAAATATAATTATATAAATATGAGACTAATTTTAAGATCAGTGTTAAGCTAAGCCTTTAAATGATAAAATTACTATGATTTTATGAATAATTTAAAAATATGTCGAGATGTTGAAGAGTCGCTTACTTGAAGCAGTCTGTGCTTTGGTTTCTTTCAAAGAATATTCTGGAAGGTTTTATACCACATTTTTCTAGATATATACATTATATTCTATTGAAGTTCTGCATGTTTAAATTCTCAAATATGACCATAAATCAGTTAATCTTCATAGTACTGTTACAAGTTTTGCTTCCTTTTACGGCTTTTTCCAGCCTTTATGCACAATGAGAGGCTGAAGCAGTAATTGTGAACTGTTTTATGACTTTATGTCTGCAAGATCTTGTTTTAAGCCACAACAGATATGGGCTGCCAGAAAAGAACCAGTAATTCCATTGTCCTCTTTCAGCAGAGTAGAGGTTAATGGGGGCAGTCTCTGGCTTCAGGGACTTAGCCCATGGAGAAAAAGTGAGGGATATAGGATGGACCTTCCTCTAATCCTTAAAGCCTTATCCTAAAAGATCAGAAACCAGAACTGTAAGACAGATACTGCATTTCCGGCTCAGAAGTCTTAGTAGTGCCATGACTCTTTAAAGAACCTGGCCGGACTTACAGAGAGTTCTTTAAAAATTAGGCTGCTTATTTTCATGTTCTATAAGTCTCTTTGCTACTGTTCTTAGGCACATTGGCTAATTCTACATGGCTGAGATTTAATATGGTATTTCTGATCAGTGGGTAAGAGTCACTAATACCTAGATTTAAGGAACCTAATCCAAACTAGAAAATTGCTAAGGTGGAAGTATTCTTAGCTTGCATCAGCAACTCTGCCCTTCTTTTCATGGCTGTGTACTGTTACTTACCTCAGGATCTTTTATTGTTACTGAACTGATACTTGACTGTAGTCTGTTCTTAACACTATATTTACTCTGTGGAGCTTAAATTATTGAGTGAAAACCTAGCTTTTCTAGATCCCTGGACCTTTGTTTATTAAATACGTATCTTGCAAAAAGCGTAACTATTAGAGAACCTATAAATTTTCTAATACACCACAGTATTTAATGATATAGATAAACTAGTTTTCAAAAACTTTTTTTCCCTGTTCCAAGTCACTGACACTAAGGTAGTAAGACATAGGTGTTTACAAATACATTGCAAAAGGACCTTGTGGAAAGAGGAAGGAAATGTTCCATTTAGTTGGTTTTGGCATTTATGCTTTTTAACATTTATTTCATTCTTTAACATACTTGATTATGTATACATGGGAAGGTCCGGTGTATAAACCAAAGACAGTTTAATGGAAAAGATAATTGCTTAAGTTTTGGCCCCACGGTTAAGGGACCAAGAACAAGTAATTTAACTTAATCTTCAGATTTCCCTTCTGTAAAGTTGGAGGGCTTGTACTAGCTGCTCTTCTCTCATGGATAAATTGAAGAGGGAGAAGGAAATTAACATGCATAAGCTGAAGAGGAAAAAATTAATTTCAGAACATTTTCTTATTTAAAACAATTGTCACACAAATAGTACATGTTCACTGTAGAGATGTAGGCACATTAAAAAGTGAAAGTAAAAATTTAATTCCTCCACCCAGAAATAAAACTTCCAGATGGTTTTCTCTGTGTTTTTCAAGGATAGATTACACTTTATAGTCTGTTTGGTAACCTCTATGTAATACATACTTCTTTATACCATTAGTTTCAGTGTTTGTATAATCTTTTCTTTAATCCATCCCTTTTTGGACAGTGAGATGGTTTATATTTTTTTATAAGCCATACTGCAATAACTGTCTTTGTAACTAAATGTTTAACCTTTATAATTTTTTTTGACCCTTATAATTTTTTCAAATAAATTCTTAGAATAACTGAGTATGCACATTTTTGGATAAGTTTGTATTGTTCAATTAAGCGTAGATGTGGGGATTGGAATTTCCATCCCAGGCATAATTATATCAAAGTGATTAGTTTCATACCTGGGAAAAGAAAACTGTAGCCAAGGACCTTCATTCAATATTAGACTAAAGCATGTGATCGGCTAAAACATGCTGCTTTTGTTGATAATAGTGATTGCTATGTGACAGGCATTGTGCTTCTATTGTCATACATATTACATCAATTCTGTGAGTTTGGTAGTACTAGCTTTTTTCATAAGCCTAAAGCAAACTTACCTGTTTTGGCCAAGAACTTAAAGCAATGAAACTGATTCAGTTTCAGGCCTTTTTTACCCCCAGAACCTCAGTGTCCTTCCATTATCCATTAGCATAAGGATGGTATATACATATTAGGTTAATGAGGATATAACAAAGGAACAAATTATCTGGCTTAGAAGCATCTTTGCTCTAATATCAATAAATTCATCTGTTTTTGACTAGTTTCTAAGAACTGTTTTAAAATGTTTTAATATGGTTTTAAGTTATTTTAAGAACATGTAAAAAATCTTACTTTGTTTGAAAAATTCATTAAAATGCATACCAACACAAAATAGATTAGTATATGGAGGAAAGCAATGTGGAAGACTGTAAACTACAAACTGCATATTTCTTGTGGGTAGAATTATGGAGGGCATGCTTTTAATACATAGTCTGTAATGGTTTGAATTTTTCTGAACATATTTTACAATACGGAAAACTGATTTTTTTTTTAAGCGAAAGTATTTCAAGAGATTTTTGTTAGGTGTATTTTATCAAAATTCTGTATGATCAGACTTAGTATTCAGTTCTCTGGTGTTCTGTCTTCCTTTTTCCCTCTTTCTTTACCAGTGTATGAATAATCTGGAAATATGGGAATACATTATTTATACATTTGAGAAGTCCTCTTCCGTGCACACAGGTAGAAATCACCTACTTTGGGTTATTAAAAATAAACATTTTTATACATAGGAAATGCCAAACTCCAGAGATTAATAGTAGCTATAGTTGGGTAGGAGGAGGACTTTTCATGGTGATAGCAGTTGGGGAGGTGAGGGGAGTCTTTTACATTTTATTTAAATATTCTTTGTACCATATGAAGTGGTTTTGTATATCTTACTCTGAGCTTATGTTAACTTTTTTTTAAAATATTTTAAATACAAACGAGAAAGTAAATCTCTAACCCTTCCCAACCACCCAGTAAACTTTAACATGTATGTTTTTAGTTTTATGCAAGTATATGTGTACATAACTGGGATGTTTTTCTGTTTGCTTTTTAACAAAAGTAGAATTACATGGTATGTATTTTGCAACTTTTTCTCAACATATATTGTGAACATCTCAAACTTGTGTGTATAGTTCTAATTTACCTCATTTTTAAATTTTTTTTTTTTTAAGATTTTATTTATTTATTTGATAGAGGGAGACACAGCGAGAGAGGAAACACAAGCAGGGGGAGTGGGAGAGGGAGAAGCAAGCTTCCTGCGGAGCAGGGAGTCCTATGCAAGGGCTCGATCCCAGGACCCTGGGATCATGACCCGAGCTGAAGGCAGACAGTTAATGACTGAGCCACCCAGGCACCCCACATTTTTTATTTTTTTAAGTTTTTAATTTCAGTTAACACCCAGTGTAATATTAGTTTCAGGTGTACAATTTAGTGATTCGACCTTCCATACAACACCCAGTGCTCATCACAACTTCATTCCTTAGTCCCCATCACCTATTTCATCCATCCCCCACCCACCTCCCCTCTCGTAACCATTAGTTCTCTGTAGTTCAGAATCTGTTTCTTGGTTTGCCTCTCTCTTTTTTACCCTATGCTCGCTTGTTTTGTTTCTTAAATTCCACGAGTGAAATCATACAGTACTTGTCTTTCTCTGACTCATTTTGCTTAGCATAATACTGTCTAGATCCTTTGGGTAAATACCTTCTAGTGCAATTGCTGGATCACAGGGTAGTTCTATTTTTGGTTTTTTGAGGAGCCTCCATACTGTTTTTCAGAGTGGCTGCACCAGTTTGCATTCCCACCAACAGTGCAAGAGGGTTCCCCTTTCCACATCCTTGCCAACACCTGTTTCTTGTGTTGTTGATTTTAGCCATTCTGACCTAATTTACCTTGTTTATTTAAATGGGCTGTACAGTATTCCATTGATAGATGCTCTACTATTAGTGGATGTTTCAAATTATTATTTTGCTATTGACAAAAACAAAAATTCAATGAGTACTTTTTTTTTTTTTTTTAACTAATTGTGCTAAGTGGAATGGAAAGGCAGATGGCTCACACATTAGCATGGCCAAAGCAAGACTATAAAATCTTTTAATATGAATATTTTCTATGATAAAACAAAATGAATCTTTAGTTATTGCCTTGAATTTGTTGGTGAGAAATTCTGAAAAGTTTCTAGAAGGCAAGGAAGGATAAGTACAAATTACATACTATCCTATTTTGAGTTTAAGGTGTTTAACATGCTATGGTAGTCTTTCGTATGTGGTTACTACAATACAAATTAATCAGCATAGCTGTGTTCTGATGAAGTTTTATTTACAAAAATAGATGGCAGGGGCGCCTGGGTGGCTCAGTCCGTTAAGTGGCTGCCTTCGGCTCAGGTCATGATCCTGGGGTCTTGGGATCGAGCTGCACATCTGACTCCCTGCTCAGCAGAGAGCCTGTTTCTCCCTCTCCATCTGCCGGCCACTCTGCCTACTTGTGCGCTCTCTCTCTCTCTCTCTCAAATAAATAAATAAAATTTAAAAAAAAAAATAGGTGGCAAATGGTAATTTGC
This sequence comes from Callorhinus ursinus, assembly GCF_003265705.2. Classification (NCBI taxonomy): domain Eukaryota; kingdom Metazoa; phylum Chordata; class Mammalia; order Carnivora; family Otariidae; genus Callorhinus; species Callorhinus ursinus. Next base: position 106,177,598 of record NW_027397066.1, read on the forward strand.
AAACCCCTTGTCTAATCAGTCATAATCAAAAGAACTTTAAGATTATGGTGCATTGCTATTGGAATTTGACCTGTCGATTTTTAAGATAAACAGCTTTTCAAATAATGTATCTTAACAGTTAAATACATCTAATTTAATATAACTAATCAGCTCTTTAAATATATCTACCTAAGTACAGTTGACCCTTGAACAACATGGGTTTGAACTGTGCAGGTCCACTTATATGTGGACTTTTTTTTTTTTTGATAAATACAATACACTACTGTGAATGTATTTTCTCTTATAATTTTCTTAACATTTCTTTTTCTCTAGCTTAATACAAGAACACAGTGTATAATATATATAACAAAATATGTGTTAACTGTTATCAGTAAGGCTTCTGGTCAGCAGTACACCATTAGTAGTTATGTGGGAAGTTAAAAATTATACATGGAGGGCGCCTGGGTGGCTCAGTCGTTAAGCATCTGCCTTCCGCTCAGGTCATGATCCTGGAGTTCCAGGATTGAGTCCCACATCGGGCTTCCTTCTCAGCCAGGAGCCTGCTTCTCCCTCTCCCACTCCCCCTGCTTGTGTTCCCTCTCTTGCTGTGTCTCTCTCTGTCAAATATATAAATAAAATCTTTAAAAAAAAAGCATTTAGAAACTCTTAAATTTTTATTTTTTATATGTTAAAAAGTTTTATCCATTGTCCATACTGAAAGACTGGAAAGTTTTTGTTATTACTAAATCATATACGCCTAAAAGAAATCTTATTTTGGGGGACACCTGGGTGGCTCAGTTGGTTAAGCGGCCGACTCGATTTCGGCTCAGGTCATGATCTCAGGGTCCTGGGATGGAGCCCCCTGTCGGACTCCACTCTCAGCTGGGAGTCCGCTTGAGGATTCTCTCTCTGCTCCCCCCACCTCCATGCATGTACGCATGCTCTCACTCACTCTCTGATCTTTAAAAAAAAAAAAAAAAGTCATCTTATTTTTCTAAGTAGCAAGCTAGAAAGCAAATGGTGGCCATAGGTCTTTTTTTTTTTTTTTTAAGATTTTTTTTTATTTATTCATTTGTGACAGAGAGATACAGAGAGAGCATGAGCAGGGGGAGGTGCAGAGGGAGAGGGAGAAGCAGGCTCTCCGCTGATCCGGGAGCCCAGTGTGGGACTGGATCCCAGGACCCTGGTAGCAGAGGCTTAACCATCTGAGCCACCCAGGCACCCCAACCATAAGTCTTTTTGAGAACATTCCTCCCCCACTTCCTTCTAGGGGAATTTTTTCCAGATAGTTAACCTTGAGAAATAATAACCATATATTTTCTTTACTGCAGAACTTTCATATCTGTTAATTTGTTTATAGGCATTGAAACTCCCAGGAAAGAATGTTTTCCCCAACTTATTTGAACCTCCAAGGGAATTATATTCCACAGAACAGTATTTGGAAAATGGTGCTATAAGGCAGTGGTTCTCAGTTGGAAATTTTGCCCATTAGGGCACATCTGACAATTATCTGAAGATACATTTTTGGTTGACACTCTTGGTGTGAGGTGTTGAGGGGGAGTGCTTCTGGCATCTCAGGAGTTGACCCCCTGATTTAAACCAATTGATGGCCCTTTCATATCATCATTCATTCAGTTATTGTTTTCTTAATATGTAGTTGATAACAGAAGAGGCTATAAGTAGTAATTGTGATCTTATGGAAACTGGCAAGGGAAAGCTGACAATTTTTAAAATAGGGTTATTTTTAAAATGAAAGTGGTAAAATCAAGAGTCTTTGAATCCTTAGTGGAGACTGACAAAGTGAGCAAATTAAAGAGTACTGACCTCTCTTAGGTGAGGAATCTCATAGTCTTTTGGCAGTATGTGTTTTCTCCAGCCTGGTCGTGCTTGGCCTTAATAGGCATTATAAGAGAGAAAGAAAATTAATCTTAAGTTTTAAGGGAAAATACAAATACAGCTTTTTTTTTTAAGATTTATCTATCTGAGATAGAGTGCATGTGGGGGTGGGGGTCAGAGGTAGAGGGAGAGAGAGAATCTCAAGCAGACTCTCCACTGAGGGTGGAGCCCAACATGGTGCTTGATTTCACAACCGTGAGATTACGACCTGAGTTGGATGCTTAACAGACTGAGCCACCCAGATGCCCCAAAATACAGCTTTCTTAAATTAACACCTGACATTTGATTTTCATGCCCCTCCTCTGCCAAAAGTGACATAGGACATTTAGAAGTTTTGTTTAGAATTTAGTGGCATTCTCTGAGAATCTGGGATTACCACTGTGGTGGCAATATCAGATTGGAAATTATAGATTTAAGCTGCATTGTAAACCCTTTGTTTGTTTTTAGGTATAAGATGGAATTTCTAAATAGCAGCTGAAATAAAGTATAGAAAGCATAATATCAATGGATTATGCAATATACATTTGGGTAAACTACTGAATATCCTTTCTATAAAAACTTTTTTGTGTCAGCCTCTAAAGTATGGTATAATGTGTTTATTTCCCTTGGTGTTAGTAAAGTCAGGTAAAAGTTTTGAGAGATGCTAGGTATTTTGATTTTTCTGAAAATACTTAGCAAGTATTCATTTAATGGTTGCATTCCAGAATCTTTTTGAAAGAAAATTGAAGGAGTTTGAAGCACTTTTTTAGCCATGTGAGGAAGGTTTTCTGTGTATTGAAACTGGGTATTTCCAAGCTCTAACACTAAATTGTTTAAACTTTAAAAGTTGCCTACTTTTAACTTTAGAGAATTATCTAATAATGCTAACTGTTTAGCTTTCTCTGTGAAGTGATATATGTGTGCAGCATGTTTCAAAGAATCTAGTACTTAATAATTGATACTTGAATCAATATTATTTGGCCCCAGTGTTCTAAGAGAAGTGAACTTCTTGAGAATCAACGTAAGAATAAGATTATCTATGTACTGAAGTGATGGTAGCCTAGTATGAAAAAATTAAAAGTATTCTTATGTGTGTCCAAATAATGGAGTTGAGAAAAGGACAGATTATAATAAAGTAGGCTAAGAGATGGCAAATCTATATTTTCTCTGATGAACTTTAGGATGGAATGCCAACCATCCACATAGATAACCATATTAGGTATGCAAATACTCTACTCTGGCAGGGACTATGTTGCATCAAGGAGTTATTTGGAAGAGATCATCTGCTTGGATGTCTCAAACATACCTCAGTCTCAGCATGTCCAGATTAGCACTGCCATGGTCCATCCTCAAACCTGTCCCTCTTACAGTGTTTTCTGTCTCATTAAATGACACCACTCTACCCTCTTATGCAAATGGAAAACCTAGACATTAGTCGTGATACTTGCCTCTTCCTTTTATCTATTCCAGCCCTATTCAGTAAAAATATGTTAGCAACATGCATAAACGTTCTAGTAGTTACACCAAAAAGATAAGAAACAGGTGAAATTAATTTTATATATTTGATTTAACTCAACATATCCAAAATCTTATTTCCATATTTTAAAATCAGTGAGATATTTTATATTCCTTTTTAAATATTAAATTTTCAAAGTCCAGAGTATGTTTCACACTTAAAATGAATACATCTCAATTCATACTAGCCACATTTCATGTGCTTGATCATCACATATGGCTGGTGGCTACCATATTAGACAGTGAAGATCCAGTCTGTCACTAAGTGCTTTGAGTCGTACCTCCTAAATATCTCTTAATTCCTTCTTCCCCTCTCAGCTGCCATCATCCTGATACAGATTACTGATAAGTTCTAGCCTTCCTCCCATCAGTTCACACTGGTCAAAATGATCTCTGCCAAATCTCCTTTAATTCCACCCCCATCATCATTTACTCTTCCTTAAAATCTCATCACTTCCTCGGGTGAGCCTTTCCTAATCCTCCTCTAGGTCAGTTCTGTTATTTACTCATCTAGCATCAGGTATACTCTCTATTGTAGCACCTAGTTTACTTTCATTTGTGTGAGCACTGTAAGTTCCAAGAGAGCCAAAACCATGTCTTTTTCCCCTCACTGTATCTCTAGTAACTAACAGAGTGCCAGACATAAATTACTCAACCAAAATCTGTTAACTAAATGAATTTAACTGCTTGCCCTTCCTGAAAATGCTGTGGCCCCCAGTATAAAAGTGTCTTGTTCAACCCTTAAAAAGCACTGTTCTGGGGACAGCAGGGGGTGGGGGGGAGGCACCTGGATTGGTTCAGTCAGTTAAGCGTCAGACTCTTGATCTCAGCTCAGGTCTTGATCTTCAGGTTTTGAGTTAAGACCCCATGTTGGGCTCCATGCTGGGTATGGAGCCTACTAAAAAAAGCGGGGGTGGGGGCATTGTTCTGGGATCTTTCCTCTTCAGTTCATCTATATAAGCATGGAATGTCCTCTTCTTTATCCAAAAGCCTTTAATGAGTTCCCTTTACCTACTGAAATAAATGTTAAATTTATAACCTGTCATTTGAGGCTCTGTATAATCTGACCCCAGTACTATCAAAATGTCAAATGGAACTAGCCAAGTTGTATTCTTCCTACTCTCCAAATAAGCATTACCCTTAGGAGCCATCTTTCTATTCATTCAATAAGTACTTTTACTATATTACCAGATAATGATCTAGGCCAGTACTGTCCAGTAGAACTTTCTATTCTGTATATCTCTTCTGTGTATATATTTTTTTAAGATTTTATTTATTTGACAGAGAGAGAGCGAGAGAGGGAACACAAGCAAGGGGAGTGGGAGAGGGAGAAGCAGGCTTCCTGCTGAGCAGGGAGCCCGATGCGGGGCTCAATCCCACGACCTTGGGATCATGACCTGAGCCAAAGGCAGACACTTAACAGAGACTGAGCCACCCAGGTGCCCCTGTTCTGTGTATATTCTGTCCTCTGTATACTCACTGGCCACATACAGCTGTTAAGCCCTTGAAAGTTGGCTCTTGAGCACTTAAAATGTCAATAATTCTGAGGAACTGAATTTCTTAATTTGGCTAAATTTTATTAGCCACGTGTGGCTAGTGGCTACCATATTGGATAGTGCAGATCAAGGGAATAGAGCACACGTTATCTGCCCTCATGGAGTACATGCCCTGGTGTGGAGATACAGTCAGTAAATAAATTGTATCAGATGGTGATACATTATGCAGGAGAATGAAATTAGGTAAACAGTAGGAGATGTATATGTTGGGAAGGAGCAGAAAATGTTTATATAAGAGAGAAAAGGTGTTGATGATAAACTGACATTTGAGCAGAGACATGAAAAAAAATGAGAGAGGTGTGTAAGCCATGTGGATGGATATATTTAGTAGTGTTCCAGAGATAGAGAATAGCATGTACAAAGGCCCTAAGAAGTGTGCTTGCATTATTCTAGAAATAGCAAGGAGACCAGTGTGCCTAGATTGAAGTTACAGGGTAGAGCAGCCAAGCACCAGACCACGAAGGGTTTTATTGGCTGTTGGGGAGACTTAAGCTTTTGCTTTGTGAGACAAGACACCATTGGAGGGGGAATTTCATGACCTTAGTCTTGAAGAGGTTCACTCTGGTTATCATATTGAGAATAGATATATCCCTACATACTGGGAATGTCCTTTTGAACAAAACAGACGTGTGTTAAAATTTTTTCTCTTCTTTCAGATCTTAATTCAGAAATCACCTCTTCCACTTGCTTTTCCTAAGTGATTATTCTTTTTCACTAGTATTATAGTCCATATGGTCATAGTCCTATATGTTGATTTTTTTTCTGTAGACTATAAATTCCCCAACAACAGTGATTGTAGCTAGTATACACACAGTGTTCATAGTTAGGGGTTGATATGAATGGTACCTGTAGTTACAACTAAAATCATGGAAACACTTTCTTAAATTATAACATGAAATGATATTTTGATGAAAATGTTGCTCCACACTTGCTTTTATAAGCAGAATTACATCTAAATGCACTAATAAAAAAGAGCAATCATAGTGTTCAAAAGCATTTACCCATATTCACTCATTTAATCCTCACACAAACCTGTGAGTAGGTATTATTATCAGCACTATCTTCTGGATGGGAAACTGAGACAAATAATGGTTAGGTAATTTCTACAAGATTACAGAGCCTGGATTTAGATCCATGCAACCTGGCCTTACTGAACACAGTCAATTTTTTTAGTAGGTCATAGACCAGTAGAATTTGAAAAACAATTTTGGGGGCCAACAGAGCATTGTCAGCTATTAGCAACATTTATTCTAAAAATTCTAACATTCTCACCACTATTCCATTACTTATGAAACCAAAATATGCAAAGTTCTGATGTCCATTAACCTATTTTTAGAATATACCTGATTATGTTAATCCATTTAATTCATTTTTTTCATAAGGAGAGGCAGAATGATGGCATATCAATTTAAACATACCATGGGAACAAACTTTGTGTTTTTCGCTTGTTTAGGGCCTGTATATCTTTGGGATCAAGAACTCGAGCCATTGGAAATGCAGCTAAGAGCCAGGTAAATTGTTAATGTAGATGTTTTGACTTACAGGAAGAATTTAATGGAATCTTGGTAACTAAGCTCCCACTTTACATAGTTAAGAGTGAGAAAAGAGAAGGAGGGAGATTTGATAGAACCATATATCTTTGTATTTAAATAGATATATTTTGCTTTGGGGGTTGCAAAATATTTCTTATGTTTTAGTTTTTAAAAAGTCCTTTTAGTTGTGAAGGTAGGGTGTTGCTACCATATGACACCACTTTTTCCCCTGTATGGTCACTTTTCTAAGAGGTATCCTGTCTAGAGTATACACTTCAACAAGTAAGCAATGTCTTTGTAAAAGAAGGTGGGAAAGATGGAAGAACTAATTTCCAGAGTAACCCAATGTAGCTACTTTACATGGAATCTGTTTAAGTATTCATATTTCTAGGCTTCTGAAGTGCTTATAAGTAGGACGTTTACTTTTAACATTGTTAGAGGTTCATTTTCCTCAGACTTTATTTCCCTGAACCAAAAGCCCTTAACAATTACTTCTTACATTTTAATGTGTACTTGGGTCTTCTTTTCCTCATAAAATAACTTTGTTTAATGGGGCTTTTTTCCCCTCCTGACTTTATAAGGATAATTGACTCATTTATCTAGGAATTTTTGCCTAAGACCTTATCAAGGTTGTCTTTTAATTGGCCTATATATGAAAATGTTTATCTTCTCCTACACTTTCATATTGTACATAAACAAATGTGTTTGTGCCAAAATGACTTCTTCACTAAAGTTTACATCTCATATTCTGTGTGATCTTCTAACCGTATCATAGCTAACAGAGTCTCTGAAGAAAGCAAACTAAAATTACTCCTCCTAAAGAGACCACTGTGGTAATTCAGCATCCCAGTAGCTTTCATCTCATAATTGAAGAGCAAGATCTATTTGGCTTTAACTAAGAGGGCAGCAGCTGGATCTCAGTATTATTCTGTAGTGTGAACTACATGTTCTAGTTAAAGAAAAAATTACTTTGCTAAAATACAAGCCATTTGCAAATTAAGACACTTTAACTTTTGCATCATGCTACACAGAAGGAGTTTAAATTTACTAGCCTAGGAGCACTTCTCAACCGTGAGGAATTGCATTCTTGCTTCATGAGAAGTTTCACAAAGAACTAGATAGTAAGAGGAAAGAAGGGGGGGCAATATGGAAAAGTGTTTCAGTAAAAACACAGTAATGAATGTGGAAGGAAGAGAACTCAAACCTAATTCACTAAAGCAAAAGGTTGAGGAAAAACAAAGAGGTAAGTTATAGATAGATTTTCACTGTATTGAAAAGTTTTACATTTTTGTTCTTTTTTTGAAAACATTAATTTTCAGTCTACGTTCCTAGGATAGGAAGAGAATTTGGGGGGCAATAGATAAGATGCATACATTCTTATTGTATAATTTTACTGTCAGCTGGAAGCCAGACAAATGATTGTATGTAATTCTAAACTTAAATGTGTAGGATAAAGAGACTTGGTGGTCTTAAGTATTAGCATAGTGTTTATTTTGCATTCATTAAATATTGATAAGTAAGTGTTTACTGCCAACAGATAGTCACGAATGTAAGAAATACAATTCATGGCTTCAAAAAGCTTCACGGGCGATCATTTGATGATCCCATTGTGCAAACCGAAAGGATCAGGCTTCCTTATGAACTGCAGAAGATGCCTAATGGAAGTGCAGGAGTTAAGGTAAGCTTCTCAAGAGTACAAACTTATTTAAATTCAAGAAACCAAATATAATATTGCCTGTTTGTAATTTAACCTTTTTCCTCTGGATGCAGTACATATGTACCAAGATTCAGTTTTTGTAGTAAGCTTTAGTGAGTGTAAAAAAATTCTAATTAGATAATTTTTAAAATCCAAACAATACCTTTATTGTCAAGGAAAAATTATTTATTTTTTTTTTAAAGATTTTCTTTATTTATTTGAGAGAGAGAATGAGAGATAGAGAGCACGAGAGGGAAGAGGGTCAGAGGGA